>NW_016107459.1:1427251-1478359 GCF_001604975.1 Cebus imitator | reverse complement strand
TATATAATTAAATTAGCTTTCCTAAAGCCACATACATATGGCTTTAGAAAAGATACAGGATAATATGATAGAATATATATGTGTATCTATATATATAGACACACACATATATCCTATTGTATTATCCTATATATTTTATCCTATATTATTTCATATATTATCCTATATATTTTCTAAAGCCATATATATATATATATATGTGGCCTTAGGAAAAGTGAATTAATTATATACATATATATATTATGTATATAATATATATATTATGGTTTGTACAATCCTTTCAAGTTTCTTTGCCTAATCTATGCTTGATCCCAACCTACAGTCCAGCTCAATTCATTTGATTCCTGGGAAAACTGAGTACTCATACTAACTTATTACTTGCCCTGTCTTTTAATTATGAAATCCCTCTAAACTAGGATCTCTCTTCTTGAAGATCCAAGCAAACTTTATCACTGTCCTTAGTTTTAAAAATTCTTCCTTTTCAGAATTTCAAACTTAAATTGACAAAACAATGCTACCCTGCTCTCTCTTGCCATCATCATTCATCCCAATCTATATGACAAGGGTGGCATTTCAATATTTTTAATGTTTCTGTGTCCACTTTTCCAATTTCTGTAATTCAGTTACATAAGGTTTATTCAAGGTCTACATATCATAGTTGAGAGGGGACATTTTGGCACCTTAGAATCAAGGAGGGATTTTGAGGCTCTAAAGAAAGAAAGAAATTCAGGAAAATAAGCAACTTAAAGAAAGTATAAGAAAAGGTTACAGAAAATGGAAAACATGCTGGTTTAATAGTTACGGTATTTGCTATAAACCAAGTTACCACTAAATCCAGAATTTCCCAATCTCAGGATAAGATACTGTTGAGAAACATAAAAGAACACTGTAATTAGACCACAAAATAGATGGAGAAGCAGTAGAGCAAGGTCAATAGGGTGGAAAGGATAAGATCACAGTTCTGCTCTTCCTTCCATCCTCTACCACACAACTCCAATTCCTGTGTCACTACTGTGACAGAGGCGTCACAGATCTGTCACAGTAGGCAATCTTTTACACAGATCAAAATGAAATTTTGAAGCATAAGTAAAGACAAAGGGCTCTGCTGATTGATAGCTGGAGTTGCTTCAAATTCTAAAATGCTATGAATTTATGAAGTCTGTTCTCAATACTCAAACTTAACCATGCATTTTAATTCAACTAAAAAACTGTTTCACAGATGAAGATCATATTAAAGCTACTTTAATTAGTATTCAGAGAATGTACACACTGGAGCTGCTACGGAAACAAATGAGGTAATACTGACACTGGAATATTTTGTAAGCTTCTAATAAAGCAAAAATTTTCAGAGCATTGACTCCTTGCTAGAAGTTTCCATGGAATCTGAAATTACTGGAATATCAAACAAATGTCTTCATAACTGCCTCTTTCTCTGCCTCCTATGAAATATATTTAATGGCAAAAATTCTTACTGCATTGTATTTGGAAAAGCAAAACAACTTTTAGAAAAGAAGAATTTATAATTACTAAGCAGTAAAAATATTTTTAAATTTCTGTACTTAAAGAGTTGTGTGCAGACAAATCATTACATTAAGAGAGAAACAAATCTGAGATTGAACTCTGGCTTAATTACTTACAAGTTGTGTGACTATGAAGTACTTACTTAACTCTCTGTAAAGTAACATGATAATATCTGCCATAATAAGCTGCTATTAAGATTAAATGACTAATGAACACAAAATTCTTACCTCAGTAACTTATTAGAGGCAAGGATTTAAAGTGTAAGTTCCTTTTTCTTTAGTATGCTTTACTTACCAAATTCCTACTATGTACTAAAAAACAACACTGAAATTGGTTCCTTAACAACTTGACCACTTTTTCCCTCCTACCTCAGAAGAAAAACTATTATCTAAAGTTCTTGGAATAAAGAACACTGTTATAATTTATTAATTTATTTGAAGCCTCTTCAAATATAAAATTTTTCTTTCAAAATATAAAATATCTTTCTGTTTTAAGAATAATTTGAGAACCAGAAATATTTTCAGGATAACAAAACATTCTGGGCTAATAAATAACCTATTATTTCAAAGCCTTGTCTATATAACATAATTCCAGTAAAACAGGGGAATCTGGAAAGTCCCTCACATTCATTGTAACAGGAAAAAGTGGTGTAAACTTCAGCTAAACAGCCAAGATAAAGGCAGACTTGAGTGTAAAAGAGGTATTTTAAGTCAGGATTATCCCCTATGAATTTTTACTGTGATTTGGAAGTGAACCTGTATTGTATTATGCAAGAAATTAAAAGTTCATAAACAAAAACAAATAAATGAATGAAAGACCATTTTCCATCTGCATTTCAATTCCAAAGAACTAGTATTTAGAGGGATCACAGCAGGTAAAAAGAAATTATTAGGTAAGACCAGTAACATTTGAAAAACTATTTTAAAGCTGATTTACTGTGAAAATACAGGCTTTAAAATACATTAAACAAAGGAGTTTGACAGTGTAAATACTCTGCCATGTTTTGCACGGCCAACCACTCCTATGTACTTTTCAACTCACATAAAGCCTAAGCTATTTCAGTCTTTGAGACAATAATAGCAACAACAGCCACTGGAAAACAGTTGGGAATGACTTGAATTTCAATCCTTTCAAAAATTCCTGGAGCTACGGACAAAAATGTTTCATTGGAACTCTAAGGAGACTGCTGCCATTAATACAGGAGAATGACCAGCTTGTCACTATTTACCTCACTAATAACTTGTAAATTATTTCTAAATTTATCAGACAAAAGTAGTAAAAATTGCAGTATTTATAAAAGTGACATTCTCTACAACTCAAAGCAATAAATACATATTTAGTGTATTCTATGACTACATCCACGCCATGGTGGTAGGCACTGGAGTACGTAATAAATACGGTTTCTGCTTTTAAAGAGTTGGGTATGATTGTGTTAATCATAGTCTCTTATTCAGCTATTCCTTTTCATACAACAAGGAAATATTGAGTACTTCTCATTTAACTGAAATTAAGCTATTTTTATTTTTAAAATGACAATAAAGGTGAGGTTAATTTGGTGGAATCCAATGTTACAGAATCGTGCTCCTTTTAATCTACTGATACTGAGATGTGGCCAGGAAAATCTTCTCATGTGACTACTTCAGCTGTCTTCCAGCCTGGGATTTTCTGTCTCTGCTACCCTCCTCACCCTCATGCTGTCTCTCCTCAGTCTCTCCCTCCCTGTGAGTATCTCTGCTTTCCAGTCTCTACCTCCAGATGGCTTAAAATATTTTTGGTGTGTGCTTCCCAACTCATATAGAGCCACACTTGAGGCAGCTGGAGGTAACTGGCACACAGTTATAAGTATTCACCAGCGATCCATAAACAAAGCCTGCATAAATCTTGTAAATATTTGGATTTTTAAATAAATGTAGATTATTGTATATCAAGATAGAAAATCTACATCTTCATTTAAAACTGCAATATAATATTTATAAAATCTCCAGCTAGTGAAAATACAATTATTACCTTAATGTGGTAGGGGAAGGGTTTTCCACAAAACACTTGACATTAAAAAAAAAAAAAAAATACTTTATATGAGGTTAGAAATCAGCACTATGAGCTCCAGGGCAGGCATGAGAACTTCCTTTCTATCTCCAGGGATCCACATATAGCAAGTGTTTTAATTAGTCTATGCTGAAACGCGAATCTTAAACATTTTTGTTCAAGATATAAACATAATGACTAAGAGCGGGGCCTCTCTCCACTACCATGCTGTGATGCCATACTAATTTCTTCTACTCTATTTCTAGTCTGTTTGGAGACATACACGCTAAGGCTAATGAACAGGTGGTCACAGGCAAAAGTGAGAGGTTCAGGCAAGGAAGGGGTCTTTTTGATCTGGCTAACAGGGTAAATGGTGGAGCCATTCACCAGGACAAGTGCAAGCAGCAGGAGACACAAAATTGTGAGGCAAGGCATAGAGCTTAGTTTTGACCACCACATTGAACTTGCAGAATCGATAACACGTCCTAGTGAGAAGCAGTTTCAGCAATGTAAGAGGAGCAAAGCCAGACTTCAGTGAGCAGAAGAGCAAGAGGAAGGTAAAAGAGGCAGAACACTGGACTGGGGCACAGGCAGGCCAAAATCCTAAGACACTTTTGACTCTTCCCTCATGCTGCACCTATCCAGCCCATGACTGTGGCTTTTAGAAGTACTGCTCGATTCTCACTTCTCTCATTTCTCCTGTTTTCTATTTCAAGCCCTCACTAGGCCACGTTACTGCAATACTTGCCTGACTAGTCTCCCTGCCTGTGGTCTCTCTCCACCTTCTTCTAAGCAGTCTCACAAAATATAGTCCTGTGTCACTTTTCTGATGAAAGCTTTCAATAATACCTCCATGTCCAAGACCCTGCAAAACAGTATTCTGATCTCACTTTTCTTTCATTCTTATCTCTATTTCCAGTGGTCAACATGCTTATCCCACTATCTGCCTAAGGATTTGTCACCTCCATACTACTTCAGAGGGCACTGCTCCATCTGAATATGAAACAGAGAGGGAAGTCAGGTAGGTTGTCAGGTACCTACCTGACTTCCCTCTCTGTTTCTCCCTCTTTCCCTCAGTCACACCCATTTTGTTGCCAAGAAACAAAACAAATATAATCTTCTAGAAATACTTTACAATGATACCATACTAATACTTATCAACTGAGGAGGAAAATAGGGAGAAATAAGAAAACTTATCTTTATCATGTCCTAGGTTCTTTACATATGCTATTTCATTTTACCTCATTCTTCACAGCCTAGCCCAGATTTCTGCATCTCCACAAAGGCTTTCCATTAGAATGGGATCTCACTTTCCTTTGAACCCCTGTAGCACATTCTGTCTCTTCTGATCCTGATGAAGAGATTATAAATTCTTTAAAGGCAAAGATTATAAATCTCTTTATATCCACCTCTTATGGCTGCTAGTCATAACATAAATCTGAAGGAAAAGTGTGGATTTTTTTTTTTTTTGAGATGGAGTTTCACTATTGTTGCCCAGGTTGGAGTACAATGGTGCAATCTCAGCTCACTGCAACTCCACCTCCTGGGTTCAAGCGATTCTCGTGCCTCAGCCTCCTGAGTAGCTCGGATTACAGGCATGTGCCACCACGCCTGGCTAATTTTGTATTTGTAGTAGAGGCAGGGTTTCCCCATGTTGGTCAGGCTGGTCTCAAGCTCCCAATCTCAGGTGATCCGCCCGTCTCAGCCTCCCAAAGTGCTGGGACTACAGGTGTGAGCCACCATGCCTGGCCCCCAAATTTTAAAATTTAATGAATATTATTTAATTTTAAACCTCAGTAATTAACAATAGTGTTGAGGAAAGGTTTTAAAAGAAAATTTATTCTAAAAGTATCAGAAAAACACATTCCAAAAGTTAATAATTTTGCTTGATTTTAATATGTTACTCAGAAAACTACTTTAAAGGGAACACACATGAATATAAAATGAGAGAAAAAACTCACATTTTTATTTGTTTGCCTTTCTGACTTAACCCCCAGTAAAAAAGAACTATATTTGTATTGATCCTCTAACCTGAAAAAGAAGAGTTAGCAGAATAAACAAGACTAGATGTGTACTGGTTTTTCTTTGCTGCCACTATCTTTCCTGCCAGATGGGCCATAAATTATTGGTTAAGACAATAATTTTGAACCAAAGCAGTAATTAGCTGGCAGTAAACATGTTTGCATCCATTAAATACTCTTTGAAAAGGCTTTAATTACATCTACATGATCTAAAATTACTCATTTGACTAACCAATCATCTCTTCTAAAACTTGCATCATTATCTTTCTAACTTTGTCAGGTAATGACCTACTGACTTCCCTCTCTCAGTTTCTCCCTCTTTTCCTCAGTCACACCCATTTTTGTTGCCAAGAAACAAAACAAATATGATGATCTAGAAGTACTTTATAATGATACCATACTAATACTCACTTATTAACTAACTGAGGAGAGTAACAGGAAGAGAGAGAACTTATCTTTATTATGTCCTAGGTTCTTTACATAGGCTATTTCATTCAACCCGTGTAAAAGCCCTAGAAGGCAGGTCTTATATGCCCATTTACAAGTGGTTAACTGAAACTCAGTTACATAAGCTGCCTAAGGTCATATAGCCAGGAAATGGTGAAACCAGGATTTGGACCAAGTTTGCTTAATTTCAAAGCAAATGCTGGTGTCATTCACCTTCTTTACATCTCTATTTCATGGACCTTAAAAATTCTACACATTTTAATATTTTTTTGCAAAGACTATTTTAGGTGTGATCTAAAAAATTTATTTTACAGTAAAGATTTAAAATTAAACAGGTCTTTAAACATATTCCTGGTATTGTTTTCCCGAAGGACTACAGATTAAAATAATTTTTCCTTCAGAGAAATAAATAAGATTTTTATATGTTAAAAAACAAAACTTTCAAGATGTAAAGTTCAAAGTGAAGAATTTCAAAATACAAAATACACTGTAACCAACCCATATTTATCAGATCTGTTTAACTGTCAAACTGCCACAGATTATTCAGAACTAAATTGAGCCTTCAAGTCCATTTCCAATAATCTTTATCCCTATTGAAGTGAAGAAAAAGAGATAGATAAATGTTTCTCTTCTATGTCTGCTGATTGATTTGTTGATTGACAATCATGGTCTCTTCCAGTGAGTGTCATGTTGACCAAATAGTCCCTAAAACATATTTTATATTTTTTTCTTTTTTTTTTTTTTGTATTTTTAATAGAGATGGATTTCACCATGTTGGTCAGGCTGGTCTCGAACTCCTGACCTCAAATGATCCACCCACCTCAGCCTCTCAAAGTTCTGAAATTACAGGCATGAGCCACCAACCCTGGCCTCTAAAACATATTTTTTTAAGAATTCCTGAATCTTCAGTTACTCACAGAACGCACACATAGAAGCACAGGAATGAACTAGCAAATATAGTCAGCAGGCTGGTAAACTTGGGAGACAAAAATAAAAAATGACTTTCTGACTTAGGATGGGAAACCATATACGCAGGTCAGTATCCAAATGAATGTTTTGATCTGGTGGCTCATTAACCTATTAGCTTCCCCCCACCACCCTTTTCCTTTCTCTCTAACATATAGCGTCTTTTTAAAGCACACAGAAAAAAATTTAGGTATAATTTTTATTACAGGATTCTGACAGGGAAAAGTAAAAATGAAAAGTACTTTTTAACAAAGATGCAGTTGCTTACAAGTAGAGGAAGAGTCACCCCTATTATACACTATCCCATTTTATCAAACATATATTAGGAGACTAGTCATTAAGTCCTTTGTCACAGCAAAGAAAGTAAGGAGGGTACTGGCTTTGAACTGATTTGAGTTTGTTAGGCATGTCACATAAACTCTCTAAGCCAAGCTCATCCAACCCATGGCCGATAGGCTGCATGTGGCCCAGGACAGCTTTGAATGCAGCCACAAATTTGTAAACTTTCTTAAAACACTGAGGTGTTTTTTTTTTTTGTGTGATATTTTTAAAGTTCATCACCTATCGCTAGTGTTAGCGTATTGTATGTGTGGCCCAAGACAATTCTTCTTCCAGTGTAGCCCAGGGAAGCCAAAAGATTGGATATCTCTGTTTTAAGTCATTATATTTACCTGAAATAGGCTAACTTCTTCCTCAATTGATTGATATAAGGATTTAATGATACATGTAAAAAAAAAAAATTCACTAAGCAAGTCAATACATGTTTTTCCTCTTTCCCTTTCCTAAGCAGCATTTCTCATTTTAATGATGAATGGGAGACATAATCAGACTCAGTCCTTCCGAAAAACTGTCATCCTCCAACCTAAGAATTAAAAACAAATAAGCAAACAAGAAGTAGTAAAAGCTAAACTGAAGAATAAACACTAGAAAAGTACTTGAATACCAAAGAGAAAAAAAGTAACTTCAAATGTAATGACTTGAAACTCCAATTTTTAATAGAAAAAATAATCCAATGAAATACTTTTAATTCACATGAAGTGAAATATCCCAGATAGAGAAATGAAAACTTTGAAAAAAGTACTTTCTAAACTCCTGCCTCTATGAAAGAGACAGCAGAGTTGAACCCACAAAGCTAACAGTAATGGAATATTAAATAATCCATTAAAATGAGACAAAAGATGGCTAATAGCTTCAGTCTGGTATAACAGCTACTTCTTTTTCCTTATAATCCAATGTACCTATTAAATTACTCCAATCATTAGCAGTAGTATCTGGACCTCTGGCAATCTTTTTGTTGTTTGAAGAATGAAGAAGAAGGAGAAGGCAGAAAGAGTAGTATATCAATATTTTTCAAAGTTCAATTCTTCTAGGTCTTTCATTTCCAATCATAACAAGTTATACACTAAATGAAGTTTGAAGAACAAAAAACAAAAATTTTAAAAAACCACAGACATGCCACTACTAATAATATAAAAACAAGGAAGAGTAGAAAAACTATATATATATTCTGTGATTCCAAGAGGATTAATTTAACAATATCAAATAAGAATGAAAATATATAATACTATATTTTCTAATAAATTAATGATGTTTACATATCCATCTGACCTACCTTTCACCTTAAAGTGAGCAGAACAGTACAAGTCACTTGGCTAACCTGGCATAGTTTAAGATAACTCCAATGAAGAAAGTCCAGCTTCCTGATTCTCCTAGCCAAAATAAGCAAACTTAAGTTGGTTTGATCTAACAGCAAGCTCTAGGGAACTTATACATTTACAGTTTAAAAACCAGAACAAGAACCACTATTTTTATTACAAACAGGGAATTTTGAAATCACCCATGACCTCATTTTATAGTCAAGAAAATTAAGGCTCAGGAGTTTAGCTACTAGCCCTAAATCATACAATAAGCATGTAACAAGTTTATCTATGTCCTATGTAGCTACCTTCTTAAATAAATGGAACAGTTAAAAACCTTATTTATAAAAACCAGTACTAATACAGTTAATAGTTATTAGACATCAAAGCTTTTGAAAGTAATTTTTTTCTTGTATCAGCTGAAATAGTATAATTTTAAAAATGGTAACACTTTGACTTGGATCAAAATCATAGGCAAAACACATTTGACATTTAAAAATATGCACTGCTATTTGCCTGACTTCCCCAAAGTAAAAATAATTTTAAATAGAATTTTTTGTAGTCCAGTTGTAGTACTCCTAGAATTAGTTTTAGGTGCAGATAAAAACATATATGTATTTTCCAAGCCTTTTCAACGATAAATGACAAATCAAAATAAAATCATCTACACTTCTACATTCATTAGAAATCCACAGTATACTGAGTCAAGTCTTATTTTTCAGGATATCATGGAAAGACAATGTGTTTGCTTTATTATATGCCCCCAAATTAAAGTAGACATAAATAACAGTTACAAAACAACCCAATTCAAGAAAGTATCTTTATCTTACTTTTTCTTATCTAAATCCTATTTTAAGATATTGAGGTTGGGCCTAAAAAGGAAACCAAATTTTGAATATACACATATATTTTCTTAAAAAATTAGTAGATATACAAGAATAATATTCAATGTAAAAAATTCACAAAACAAAATTATTGGTAATTTTCTTTTCAAAGACAAAAATGGACTTCCTCTCTCATGTTCTCTCCCTGGGAATTCTTATGTGGAGGAGAGCACAGTTGGGCACAGTGGTCATCATCCAGTGTTCCTACAGTGCTAGCAGGAAAGGGCAGTGCCACCACCATTGAGTGGGGAGAGGCTTGGTCTGCTCCTTTCTCTGGACTCCCTTTCCGTGACTGTAAGTTATTTATCTCCCAAACCCTGCTCTAGATACCTAGCCAACCAACTATAACTTTCCAGAGTTTTCTCACTATATTTTAATAGGCCCAGGCAAACTTAAATTTGATTACAAACATGGCAATGACCCACAAGGCTCTGTAAGTTGTTGCCACTTCTACTCCCTTCCCACTACCTCTCTGACCTTGCTTCTTACCAGTCTGCCTTCACTCGCTCTGGCTATACCAGCCTCCCTGACAGAGGGCCAGCACACTGGCTCTTCCCTCTGCTTGGGATACTCATGCAATTCCCTGGGGAACTTCAGTTTAAAATAGGGTAGTAAGGAAAGCCACATTGAAAAGGTTATTAGATATCTTGGGAATTAGTATCCCGAGTGAGTGGATGCTCCCTATGTCCCTCACATGCTTTATTTTTCCCTGTAACATTTATCCACACAAGATATCTTACATATTCTGCTTACTTGTTTATTATCTGTCTCAGTCCTCTAAAATGCTAGTACTATGAAAGCAGAGATTTTTGTTTGGTTTGCTCACTGCTATGTCCCCAGCATCTTCAACAGTGCCTGGCACATGGTAAGAGTTCAGGAAGTATTAGCGAAATAGATAAATGATTCTAAGTTTGGGAAATAATACTGGTGGCCTATCAAAAATTGACTACTATATAAGGTGCTGTCAAATACAAATAGAGCAAAAAAAAAAAAAACATGGCCTTTGCTCTTAAAGGGTCTTCTTGGAGAACCAGGACTAATATACATGGGGTAATTAGTGAATAACATAGGCAATGCTAGGTATGACTATTAGCTAATTAGGTTTATTTGTATAAGACTCATGGAATTGCCCTTGTTCGTCCTGATTATACTTAGTGTACAATTAAATGCTGAGCTGAATGGCATAAACTATTTCATACAAGTTCAGAAGGGGAAAAGGAATGAGGTGCAATAGTAGGAACAGATTGACTGTGGGCAGGAGACACTAGATTTGGGTTAGTGAATGTGAAGGCATGCACTGGCAATGAACAGGTGGTGGGCATTTCAGATGAAGTGAACTTCATGAGAGGGCATAAAGGCAAGGGAAGGATGGTGAGAAACCTATCCTAAACGGAAGAGAGGACATTCAGTGATGAGTGGTCGTGATCTGGAGAGTACAACATGAGGAGAACTTGATTACGGAGACATAACCTTCTGAGGAGAGGGCTTAGTCTGGATAGAATCTCATTGCATGTGTTGTTTTCTGTGCCCAGCTTGGAGCTCCTGGAACTCTCCTAACAGTTTGCTCCACCCCTCCCTCAGGTGTTTCTTCCATTGCTGCTAATGGTTCACACCAGTAATTTTTTTTTTTTTTTTTTTTTTTAGAGTTTCACTCTTGTTGCCCAGGCTGGAGTACAATGGCATGATTTCAGCTCACTGCAACCTCCACCTCCCAGGTTCAAGCAATTCTCCTGCCTCAGCCTCCCGAGTAGCTGGGATTACAGGCATGTGCCACCACACCCAGCTAATTTTTTGTATATTTAGTAGAGACAGGGTTTCTCCATGTTGGTCTGGCCAGTCTCGAGCTCCCAACCTCAGGTGATCTGCCCACCTTTGCCTCCCAAAGTGCTGGGATTACAGGCATGAGCCACCACGCCCAGCCACCCCACCAGTAATTTTCTTTGGAAGCAATAGAAGCTACCTCCTACTCCGCTTCTCTCTGTTTACTCATACAACATACTTTCAGGACAGGTGATGGCTAATAACTAATCAATACAAGGAAGGGGGTACAAAAGCCCAGTTTCATCTCCTCAAGGCAACACCAGCTCTCTGTAGTGCAATTTTGTTTCCAAGTTTCCTGCTGAATCAAGTGAAGCTGGATATCACCTGAAATCACACCTTTGCTCATCTCAGTTTCTTCTGCTTCCCAACCCTGTTTCACTCACTCCCTTCCAAGTAACATTTTAAAGGACTCCCTTACTGCATCACTTGCACAAGAATCTCCATCTCAGGCTCTGCTCTAGGAAACAGGACTAAGCCAAGTCTGTGAATGATAGTAGTACATATTCATGCAGAAAACTTCAAGTTTATGAAGGAGAGTGTTGGACTAAGAAATTACTCTTGCAGGTAATTCAGTTTGGAAGAATTCAGAGCAGTCTGGTTGGTGAGAAGTGGGATGAAGAAGTGACCAGAGGTCAACTGAGAATGCTGTTCAGGCCGGGTGCAATGGTTCATGCCTGTAATTCCAGCACTTTGGGAGGCTGAGGTGGGCAGATCATTTGAGCTCAGGAGCTTAAGACCAGCCCGGCCAACATGAGAGAAGCCCATCTCTACTGAAAATACAAAAAAAAATCAGTCAGACATGGTGGCATGCACCTGTGATCCCAGCTACTTGGGAGGCTGAGGTAGGAGAATCCCATGAACCCAGGAGGTGGAGGCTGCAGTAAGCCGAGATTGTGCCACTGTACTCCAGCCTGGTGACAGAGCGAGATTCAGTCAAAAAAAAAAAAAAAGTGCCGTTCGAATTCAGAAAACATACTTGCTTGGATATAAGAAAGAAAACTTAAGGAGAGAATGGTCCTGGCATAGAGAAGAATCAAAGATATCTCTTTAAAGTTGTATTTTTCCCTTAAAAGGCAAAAGTATTTCTTCAGTAGCAGTGTCAATGTTATACTATGAATTTTGTTAACCACACACACTATCAAAACAAGCTGACATTGCCTAACACAAGAAGTGTTCAAAAACTTGAAGAGAACTTCAGTGAACAACAATGGGACTCTACAATATTTTGGGTCTTTGAATGTCTATTATTTAGAAATATGAAGATACAATTAAGATGTTTGTAACAAGTCAATTTTGTAAGTTGGTTTGTTAGATTTTGTATTTAAGCAGCCTAAAGCAATCTTTATTAGAATCAGTAGCAGATTACTTAAATTGGAATGGCATCCAAACAGGGCAACATCTGGTTTTTATCTATTCTTATGGGGCCCAGAAGTGTTTTCAATAGAAAATAAGATACTGGTTCCTCGGTCATAAAATAAGCAGCACAATGTGAAAACAAGCAGGCTGGTATGAAAGAAATTATACACAACCCATAAAAAAGCTCATATCCTTACACAAACTTCCAGTTTTAGAACGTGTAAAACACCCTGTCAGCATCTCTATTTGTTTTTGCTTTCTTGATATCTCAAATAAGTGAAGCTTCTTGACCTCTTGATTTCCCTTCAAAATTTATACTTGGTAAAATAAAAATGACTACTTTCATTTGATTAGTAACAACTTTCACGTTACATGTCTCAATATAGAGAACAAAAGAATACTAATGAAACAAATTTTCTTAGCAATCAATTACCTTTCTCATTGACTACTTTTCTACGCATTAAAATGTAAAGCTAATAGCCTATCAAAATTTAAAATACATTTAAACATTGATTCAGCAGTCCCACTAAAAAGAATTTCTTTTTAAAAAACTTTTTAAAAAAGACCCTGAAGAGGAAACTGGTTAGAAACTCATGATACATCAAAATAGATCTGTATGTCCACATCAGTCTAAGTTTGTAAAAACAATATTCTATTCAGTTTTAATACCAAATTGATACTCACTCAGACAGGTAAATATAATTTATCCTGTAGAAATCCTTTCCCCAGCAATCCCTCGGACAGCAGTTGCAAAAAACAGAGAAGCAATGCCTAAGTGTTTTTCATAAAACACTACTCCTAGGATAGGCTCCATGAAAAAGGTTCCATAGCCAAATACATTGGGAAGGTACAATGTCTTAATTCCCTCTTTTTAAATTTTTTTTTTTGTTTTTTGGAGGCAGGGATAGAGTGTCACTTCATTGCCCAGGCTGGAGTGCAGTGGCATGATCTCGGTTCACTGCAATCTCTGGCTCCTGGGTTCAAGTGATTCTCCTGTCTTGGCCCCCAAGTAAGGGGATTATACTTTCTACTTTTACATTTACCTGTCTGAGTGAATATCAATTTGGGATTACAGGCATGCACCACCACACCCATCTAACTTTTGTATTTTTAGTAGAGACTGTGTTTCACCATGTTGGCTAGGCTGGTCTCAAACTCCTGACCTTAGGTAATCCACCTGCCTCGGCCTCCCAACGTCCTGGGATTACATGCGTGAGCCATGGCACGCAGCCTATTTCCTTCTTAAAGATTCATAATATGCATGACAATTTATAGAAGACTAAGACAATCATATGCAATATAACCACGGAACAGATTGGGGAGGGAGAAAAATGATGTTTTCCAAATTTGGTAGAATTCAGAACACTTTTGCAATCATCAAAAACAAGATTTGCTTAAAACTCTCCATAACTATCTCATATATGATCAAGCTACCTTCTTCATAAAGCTAAAGGTTTCACAGCCACCATCCTGTCACTTTCCGTTCCCTCTTTCTCCTCCCTTGCCTTTAGCCCAGGATACTACAGTGATCAAACTTTGTAAGTCATAATAACCACAGAGAACTTCAACAAATATAACTCCTGGTCTTTCCTTCCAGAAATTCTGATTCAGCATAGAAATCAGTATTTTCAACAAGCACTCCAGGTGATTTTGGTACAGGTTTCAAATGATGGGATGCTCAAAATACCTGATATTTTATAAATAATGTGATGATTAATTATTTTATAATTGTGGCCAGACTGACTTTAGAAAGTAGTAAGCTCAAAAAGTTCAGCCTTCAAATGAGTCCATTAAAAATTATTTTTCTACTCAGAAAAAAAGAAGAGAAAAGGACAAACTAAGGAGAGCCATATCATACGCTAAAAGAATACCCTTTAATATACTGCTCAGAACTTTACCTATCAAAAAGAATTCTTAGCCAGCACTCCACTGAAAAATTTCAAGAATTCCTGAATTCTCTGAAATTGTATACACAATTTTCTTTTCTTTTCTCTTCTTTTTTTTAAGACAGGGTCTCATTCTGTCACCCAGGCTGGAGTGCAGTGGCACAATCAGAGTTTACTGCAACCTAGACCTCTTGGGCTCAAGCAATCCTCCCACCTCAGCCTCCTGAGTAGCTGGGACTACAGGCACATGCCACCACGCCTGGCTAATTTTTTTATGTTTTGTAGAGACAAGAACTCATTATAGTGGCCAGGCTGGTCTCAAACTCCTTAGGTCAACCAATCCTCCCGCTTTGGCATCCCAAAGTGCTAGGATTTCAGGCCCACACAATTTTCATTAGTATGGGAATAACATGCCTTTTGATGGAGAAATAACTCATACCTTTCAGCAATTCTCATGCTGCTCAATTATCCAATTTAAGAACCATTCTTATTTTTTATTTATTTACTTGAAACAGTGGTAGCAGAAACTGAGTCGTAGTTAACATCATGAATCAGACACACAAAAACACATTCCTCAATGTTGTTTTCTCTTTCAGGGACAAATAAAAAGCAACTTACCTTTGCAGAGTCATATTTAAAGAGCCTGTACAACCCTTAATCTTATTCTGGGCTTCAAGATGAGTCATTCCTTGTGCACTTATTCCATCAATGGTGAGAACCACATCACCTATTCTTACATTTGCCTGGGCTGCCTTGCCGCCATCTTTTAGCTGAAATAAATATATTTCATTAGGCGTGTCACTCTTTGAAAAAGAATAATAAATCCTGATAAAACTTATACTTTTTCTTGTACCAAAAGTATATTAATATACTATTAAAGTAACACAAAACTATCTCATTTAACATGTAAAGAATTTTAGCATGTAAAGTCAAAATTCAAAAAATGTTCATGTTTATTTTCTTAAATTCTTATTTGCTCTCTTTAAAAAAAATGGAAATAATTTTCTGAGAAAGATTCCCTGATCATTTCTTCATTGTGCAACAGTAGTTGTGTGATTTTTATGAATCAGGAAGAGAAGCAACAACAAAAACTTCACATTTTAGCAGAATAAAAAGAATGCAATCTGAATAGGGTTTTTATACTCTTTTAGAAATAATTTTTTAAAACTCTTTTAACAGCTGTATTTTTGTTTGAGCACAAAGAGGAATAGAGAAGGAAGATCTGCTAAACAATCCTTCCTGCTGAGTCCAGTTCATATGCAGGGTTCGGGGATTGAAGTCTTTCAGATTCCATGCCCAAGGATCTTTTATACTGGGTGTGCTTCCTGCTCTAGGCTTTCATTCTCAGAAGGGAAACTCTTTGTATCTGAGACAACCAGACTTTTTGGTGTGTATCACAGTCCTTAATCCTTAGTCTCTCTTCCCCTGCTCAATAAAATCTTCTATGTGTTTACATTATTTAGTTTGATCTCCTTCAAATTTCGTGTGTATATATTTCATTGCCCCAAAAGAAGCAGATATAATATTACACTAGATGAGTGACAGTGAACTTTTCATAGATACCTAGAAATATGAAATGAGTACAAATTAAAGAAACCATTCAAACTGAAATGACAACTCAGCATTCAGTAAGTACAAATAGATCACACTGAATACTGAGTTGCTGAAAGATGAGTGAGACTAGGCCTAAAAAAGCAAGTAAATAACCAGTATTCCTCTAGTACTTGAAACTAAAATCTTAGTTTCTGTTTGTGATGATGAAAAAGTTCTAGAAATAGATAGTCAGGAAGGTTGCACAACATTGTGAGTATTCAGTGAATGCAACATTTTAAAATAATAAACCACTTTGGGAGGCTGAGGTGGGCAGATCACTTGAGGTCAGGTGTTTGAGGTCTGGCCGACATGGTGAAACCCCGTCTGTACTAAAAATACAAAAATTAGCTGGGCATGGTGGTGCACGCCTGTAATCCCAGCTACTCAGGAGGCTGAGACAGGAGAATCGCTTGAACTCAGGAGGAGTAGGTTGCAGTGGGGCAAGATCGTGCCACTGTACTCCAGCCTGGGTGACAGAGCAAGACTCTTGTCTCCCCGCAAAAAATTAAAAATAAAATAAAATGGTAAACATGGTTAACTTTTATGTTATATAATTTTATCACAGTTTTTAAAAAAACTAATGATTTTAGAAAACATTTAAAGAAAATAGTTCTGAAAGTGGGCTATATACCACTTTCTCTGGGACTTTGGGAAGGTCATTTCACTTATGCTATCAAGGTTATCATAATGATTATATACAGATAATGCAGTTCAATAAATTTTAGCTATTAATGTATTATTATTCCCTTGACCTCAGATTGTTGATCTGAGAAATGTGGGGCCTGCACCAGATGATCTTAAAGGCCTTCTAAGGTCCCTGCTAGTTTTAAAAGTTTATCTATGAGCTGCTGCCTATACAAAGTTACAGGTTTAATCCTAAAATAAAAGTCAAATCTGGAAGACTTCTGTGACACAAAGGGACATCTATTCCCTACTAAAATCAGCAAATGAATTGAAATTTGAAATTTTTGTAACAAAAGAAAATATAAACATAAGTCATCCTAGATTTTATTTTAGCAAAGAAAGGCAAGTATTAAAAAAAAAATTAGGCCTGGCTTGGTGGCTCACGCCTGTAATCCCAGCACTTTGGGAGACTGAGGTAGGAGGATCACTTGAGGTCAGGTGTTTGAGACCAGCCTGGCCAACATGGTGAAACCCCGTCTCTACTAAAAATACAAAAATTAGCTGGGCATGGTGGTGGCTGCCTGTAATCCCAGCTACTCAGGAGGCTGAGGCAGGAGAATTGCTTGAACCCAGGAGGCGGAGACTGCAGTGAGCTGAGATTGTACCACTACACTCCAGCCTAAGCAACAGAGTGAGACTCCATCTCGAAAAATAATAATAAAATAAAATAAATTAAAATAAAAAATAATTAACCAGAAATAGAATGCACTTAAATTACCTCACCATCCTCACCTAAAGTAGTCTTAAAACAGAAACACTGAAATCTATGGGCACTTGTTCTAAATGTACCCAAAAGAAGCAACTTAAATACTCCTAGTTAGTAGTAACATAAAGGTGATGAACAATGTAGAAAGTAATGGAATCAAAGACAATGTCATAACCAAATAACTTTTCTTATTCTGCTCCCCTTACATACTTGATCTCTTGTGATTCCATCATCTCAAGATGTTCAAAACCAATTTCTTAGAATTACCTTTCTTTCTAGGACCGCTTTTATTCTGTCACACTTATTTTCAGATCATGGAGCACAGGAATCCCATAGCTACATAGATTCTGCCCCTTCTTTAAGTGTCACATCTAGGAAAATTTCTAAATGTACCAATGTAAATGTAATCTATCCATCCTTCCACTCCTCTCCTGTGATACTCCAAGTCTTGCTCAACTTTTACCTTGACCCTGCCTATACCCTACTTGCCTTCCACTAGAGTTTTCTACAGACCTTCCCTACCTTCACGTGCTCCATATTTATCTTTTACATTCCCGAATGGTGGCCCCACTACCTCTCGTACTGGAGAGTTCTTATCATATCAACTTTCTCTTTATAAAATGAGAGTAGAAAAACTGCAAATGTCTTCTGCTTCCTATAATGTAAAATTAAAAAAAAAAAATTAAAAAAAAACACCTATAATTTGTCACCAATCTGTTTCCAACTTCAAAACAAGCTCCATAAGATCAGGGTTATGTTTTAAAATTTGCTCTTCTCCAAGACCCTTGAATATTGTAGGTTTTCTAAAACTTACACAACTTCCCTTGGTAACTTAGTACAATAAGTATTAAGAACTTAACTGTACTGAATCTCAATTATTTCTCAACCAATTAGCACAAATGGAAACAAGTGCCCATCATCATCTGAACAATTTTTCATATATTTAAAATGCCATACAAACTCCTTTTTTTTTTTTTTTACAGTTTTTCAGCTTGGTAATATTAATCATCTTGAGTTTTTGACACTGATATCTTTTTGGACTCTCTAACCATCTTCATTATTCTCTACCCCAGCTTCCTACTCATATATCGTAAACTTAAGGGCATGATGAGCTTGAACTAATGCGATATATAGTGGGAAATGCCCAATACACAGAAAAACAAATTCAGGACTTGTAAAAAGGCAGCACTTAACTAAATATTCCTATAGCTTCATTTATCCCCAGAACCACTTCCTCAATCTTTTCACTCATTAGAAAGATAAATGTTGCTTCTCTTAATTGGGTAGGATGTAGCATTATGAATATGAGCAGCTAAGGAAAGACTACAAAGTCATTCATTATTTGCACAGCTCTTTGTTTGTTTCACTGTTGAATTTCAAGTCTGAATAGCTTACCTTTGTATAAAGCAATAGTAACTTTCTGTCATTAGTACATCTTGAACACGGCAGCCGTAAGTGTGTGTGTATTTCATAAATGCATAGCGTAGGAAGGAAGCAGTTGTGGGAGGCTCCTGGGTTGAGCTCAGTATAAATCAAACTAATCACAAGCAAATGCTTCTTTTTTGATCTTTAAATGCATTTTTCAATACTGCTATCCAATCCAATTTTCCACAGACTTAATTGTAGCTGTGTGCTTCTTCAAAAACATTACTTTGTGGTCTCACTTTACAGCAAGCACACATGGCTGTACATGTTGGAACTACCTCTGAGTTCAGGTCTGTTCACTGATGCTGAAATGAAGGAAAACCAGAAAACTGTATGCTTTTGAAGAGAGAGTTATCTTTACTAAGCCTCCCCATTAATTTCGGTAGGAAAGGATCTAATATCAATTATCTGTACTCAGATTAAAACTCATCCCTAGGAACAGCTGCATTTTAATCCTTTTATCTGTAATCATAGATTACAAGAAGTCTTCTCTTGAAAAGGAAGTCCAGTCTTTAGCAAGCAGATAGCAAAGACTGTGGGAGTTTGGGGGGAGAATGTAAAAGAAAATGGAATCAGAGCCTTGGCTTGCCCATCCTACTTTACTAGGAAAGACCCAAAGGAAAAAAATTTTTCAGTCATTTTAGGAAGGTAGCTCCTCTCACATAGTGTTTTACTATCCTAAGAAAGAAATGACCCAGAAAAAGTAATTAGTACTATCTACAAAACACGAACAGTAAGTTGGGGACTTTGGGGGATGCTTCAACATTCCTCTCTATTGCAAGGTAGTTGTAGTCTGTTTTACAGGTGGGAAAACAGAGCTTCAATATGATTAAATAACTTGCCTATGTCCATACAACAAATAAGACCACAATGCCGAACACAGGCTTTCAAGTTAGGCAAATCAGTTCATATTCATGTTCTGCTATTTACTAGTTGTGTTGCCTGAATTTACTTGGCTTCTCTAAGTCCCAGTTTCCTCTCTTTGAAAATGAGGACCATAATTCCACCTCCTTCACAGAGCTGCTGAGCAGGTTAAATAAAACACCAGCACAGCACGTACCACAAAATGCACAGGAAATGTTCAATATTATTGTTTATTTTTATACGATGCCACAAATTCACATAGGTGGGAAGCCTACTTCAAGGTCGTACAGGACAGAAAAGATAGCATTTCAAACTGACCAGTCATACCTCCTTCTGGGTTTTCACTGCCTTACTTAAACTTCCTTCTGCTTCTCTAAGCCTAACTTTCCCCTCACTAAGCAACAGAGATGAGTGTGCCACACATTCAGAATCTAGTTCACTGCACCCTCCTTCCCTGCTTACTATTATCCAATTATGAGTTTTCCAAAATCCATTCCTACGGAATGGTGGCCTCTTGTCACCATTTCCCGGGAGAGTTAGGTGTTGCCACTGTACCAAAAGGCCAAAGGATAAGAATCAATAAGGTGATGATGGTGAAGAAGCCTTGAGCTGGAGGTCAGAGAAGGACAGGAATAAAAGAAAAAGAACACACAGGGAAATGAAGAGTATTAGTTTAGATGGTAGAGGAGGGAAGCAAGACCATGAGGGAAGAAAGGATCGTGAGATGTCTCAGGTGTTGGAAAGCGAGATCCAGGCCTTTTCTCTAGGTGTGAGATACATCCAAGTACATATGCGCAAAATAATATTTAAACTGAACATCAAAATAACCACTAATTATAGAAGAGAGAAGATTCTATGTTTTGATTTGCAGTTAAAATAATATACATGAACATAATTCGTAATTATAATTGAGTCAATTTTCTCACAGTAATACTTGTGTGTCATTAAACATGTCACCAATTTATTGTTCTCAAATAAAATTTATAACTAAAATTACCCAAAATGCTTAGCCTCCATATACAATATTCCAGCATTTGTTCCTAACCATTTTAACAACAGGAGAAAAAGTAGTACTGTGTCTTTATAAAATTATAAAATACTAGTATCTCAAGACAGCAGAACACTTTGACAAGGAACTCAAAAGTGCACTAAGTAGAAAACTTATCCACAAAGAAATATGTTATTTAGGACTTAGAAGGAGTTAGATATACCTGCTACACTAGCCCTTGCCCTTAGCTATTACCTCTTGACAGCACTTCCACCACAAACAAACCAATAGAATTTTCACTTTTAAAAATATAACCCATTATGGCAGATACCTTTTTAAATAAGTCTAACCATCTAAGATTTCTCTTAAATATAATCATTCAATATAGCTGCTATATGCCCCAAGCTTTTCCATAAAAGGCACAATGTTTAGCAATAACAGTGACTCCAATGTGTTAGAATTCACTATGTATGAAATTTATCCTTCTGAATTGTAGGAAAGAGTATGTATACAAAACCTCTATTTGCTTTTTCTTGGAAATGAGACAGCAGTTGCCAAACTAAGAAAACAGTCATTGGCAATAGAAATGATTTATAATACAGCCAGGTAACACCATTTTAATAGTCAGATGTTTACTAAATAGAACAATTTATGCTGATTCAAAAGAAATTTACTTTGGTGATTCTCCTGTAATGTACTACAGGCAACAAGTAGGAGATGTACTTATATAATGAGCCACTACCAAAGGGCAAGTTCAATCTTCTGCATATTTTCAACAAATATGGAATGCCTGGAAACACATGACCCTAACACCACGGGTATGGCAGGAATGCCATCAGACATAGTAAATGTAAAAAAGGTACACATAAACATGAGAGCTACAAAAAGAAACACTAACAGAAATTTCCCATGTCCATAAACCCTGGGAACCAAACCATGGGAAAATGAAAGCTATTGTTTTTCTAACAGTGCTGTTACCAAAATTTGAAGAATTATGCTAATAAAATTATATCAATCTGACAAACACAACTTTCTTGAGGCAGAAAAAGCACTGAGAAAAGTGTCATTTTTCTTAAAATCTACTTAATGAGCAATCTTGAATTTTGTTTTAAAATGTATTTTCCAGTATCTGCTGTCAAATAAAAAATTTGAATCTGAACCAACCATGAGACTATGGTTGACAGTTTCTAGTTATCTCTCTCCCACATACTTCCCAGGATACCATAAACATGACTATGTGACTTTTTGCATCACCATCCCCTTGCAAAACACCTACGTAAGAATGTATGAGGATTACACCTATAACAGAGAACTTGTTTTGCTGCCAACAGTATGTACTACTCAACCCACTACCAAATATCACATATAAGTAAAATTCTGACGGAGTTTTTTACTAGCAACTGAGGAACTAGTAAAGGGAGCAAAAGTAAAAAAAAAGGGTGAAGTGCTGATTTTCTCCCAATATATGAATTAAAGCTTTTTTCAAATCATAACTGGTTTACTATCATCCTAGTGCTTATTAATCTACCTTGCAATATTACACTTCAGAACCTAACACTGTTCTATCCTGCACTATTTTTGTTGTTATATAATGTTGGCACTTTGACCAGACTACAAATACTATTCACTATATTTAAAATGTCAATCTGTGGCTTAGGTGACTAATGTGAACATGGCTCTTAAAAATCTAAGGTTGGGGTGGGCACAGTGGTTTATTCCTATAATACTAGCACTTCGGTAGGCTGAGGTGAGAGGATCACTTGATCCCAGGAGTTTGAGACCAGCCTGGGTAGCACAGTGAGACCCTGTCTCTATAAAAAATTTAAAAATTAGCCAGACATGGTGGTGCATACCTGTGGTCCCAGCTACTTAGGAGGCTGAGGCAGGAGAATGACCTGAACCCAGGAGGTAAAGGCTGCAGTGAGCTATGATTGCACTCCAGTCTTGGGAAACAAGTGAGACCTCATATGGATTAAAAGAGAGAGAGAGAGAGAGAGAGAGTGCTTTGGATTTATTATCTTCTTCTGTGAAATAAAACGATATGCCTTTTTGTAGGTGAGAATGGTAGGGAAATAAAACAAGCAATCACTGATATCTCTCTGTAAGCAAACGTAAAATCGTGACTCATGAGCAGTACTTTCTTTAACAGTAGGCCTTATTTTGGTTATGCCAATTTTACTCAAAAGTTAGAGAATACACCTTATATGGTAACAATGAGGAGAATACCTCAAAGTCTGTGTCATCCCTTATAAAACCAAACAGAAGAGGGCAATTATGCCTCTTTCCTAATGTAGCCATGGAACTATCTAGTTCAAACACAGGGCTTTTGCTGATACTGTACTGTCTGTTCTAGTACTCTATTTCCTACAATGAACCCTTATCTAGTAAAATAGCATCTTACTCTACTCTACCAAAGGCCTAACAAATAGAAACATGTCTTCATCAATTGTGATTTACTATTGAGATGTCTCATTAACATTTTTTATTTGTAGCTAATCTATGTATGTCTAAATCCAAATTGTTAATGTGTGAATATTCTATTAGAAATGTGAAAGTATGGGCCAGGCATGGTGGCTCACATCTGTAATCCCAGTACTTTGGGAGGCCAAAGTGGGCAGATCACCTGAGGTCAGGAGTTCAAGACCAGCCTGACCAACATGGTGAAACCCCATCTCTACTACAAATACAAAATTAGCTGGGCATGGTAGCACATGCCTGTAATCCCAGCTACTTGACAGGCTGAGCCAGGAGAATTGCTTGAACCCAGGAGGAGGAGGAGGCTGCAGTGAGCCAAGATCATGCCATTGCACTCCAACCTGGGCAAAAAGAGTGAAACTCCATGTCAAACAACAACAAAAAAAAAACAAAGGAAAAAAGAAAGTATGATAGTCTGTAAAAAGAACACATCCACAAACATCCGAAAATTAAACAAAATTTGTTCATTACAGAGAAATCAGTGTTTCTATGTAGTCTACTCTGGAATAATAAGATAAATGATAGAAAATGTCACAAATAATTATAAAAGACTAAAAGCAAATTAGTCAAATCTAGGATACCTGGGAAAAGATTAACAATGATAATCCTACATTTCAACCCTCCCTCGATGATGAGACCAATCTGAAATTGTAAGCAAATTCTGTGCAAGCATGTATGTATTTTTCATTGAGTGGGGCCACAACTTTCCACAAATTCTCAAAAAATTTTAAGAACTTATGATGTAATGAAACCTGAGAACGGAGTTTCTCCAAGTGTGGTTGGTAACTACCAGGCGAGCATACTTCTACGGTAGGAGAAAAAAATCCCAGGCCTTTCAAAACCCACAAGCTAAAGATGCTTCAAAACAAAAGCTCAAGAAAATTTAAGAACTTTTAAAACAGAATGCTTATTCCAAATGGCACAAAATCATCATTTCACATGCTAAGTATAACTTACAAAAACAGAGATTTGCTTTTTAAAAATCTTTATAATCTTCAAGTGTTAATCAGTAACATTTAATAAGGGTCTATTCCAATAAGGCATTACCTTCAATTCTAAGAAAAGATATTTAAAAAGAAGCATGGCTCTTTCTCTCATCTACTGTTTTATACTACTTCACTTTTCACATGTGTTCACAATTCTCCATAATACAATGCTCCTCTAACTGTATCTTATATTTCTATTTAGGTCTATTGTACATGAACGTAAACACAAAACACAATAAACATCTGATGAATTACTACACTGTAAATCAAAGGCATTTAATAAACAGGCTACTATTGAGCCTTTTATGTCACTTCCTCATTTTTTCGTTCTTTTTTTTTTTTCTTCAGACAGAGTCTTGCTCTGTTGCCCAGGCTGGAGTGCAGTGGCATGATCTCAGCTCACTGCAATCTCTACCACCCTGGTTCAGGCAATTCTCTGCCTCAGCCTCCCAAGTAGTTGGGCTTACTGGCACCCACCACCATACTGGGCTAATTTTTGTATTTTTAGTAGAGATGGGGTTTCACTATCTTGTCCAGACTGGTCTTGAACTCCTGACCTCATGATCCTCCCGCCTTGGCCTCCCACCTAATTTTTTTGTTCTTATACATAAAATGAATAATAATATTATACTTCTATTTTGGCATATATGTCTTTTTCTTTAGAAACTCTTTCTTAAAAGGTATGCACATTTAAAAATAAAATCAGAAATGAAAAAGGAGATACACTGTTACTGCAGAAATCCAAAGGATCATTAGTGGCTACTATGAAACACTGTATGCCAATACATTGGTAATCTAGAAGAAAGGACAAATTCCTAGTCACAAAAAACTTACCGAGACTGAACCAGGAGGAAATCCAAAACCTGAATAGACAAGTAATATGTAATGAGATCAAAGCCATAACAGAAAGTCTCCCAGTAAAGAAAAGGCTGGCACCCAGTGGCTTCATTGCTGAAGTCCACCAGACATTTGAAGAACTTTAATACAATCCTACTTAAACTGTTCTGAAAAATAAAAAAGGAAGGAATACTTTCAAATTCATTATATGTGGCTAGTATTACCCTGATTCCAAAACCAGACAAAGAGGCATCAAAAAAAAGAAAACTGCAGGCCAGAATCTCTGATGAACATTGATGCAAAAATTCTCAAGAAAATACTAGCAAACTGAATTCAACAATACATTAGAAAGATCATTCATCATGACCAAGCGGGGTTTATCCCTAGGATGTAAGGATGGTGCAAATTAATCAACATTAATGCAAACATATGCAAATTAATTAATGTGATGCATCATATCAACAAAATGAAGGACCAAAACCATATGATCATTTCAACTGATGCTGAAAAAGCATTTGATAAAATTCAACATCCCTTCATGATAAAAACCCTAAAAAAACTGGGGAAAGAAGGAACATATCACAACATAATAAAAGCCATATATGACAGACCCACAGCTAGTATTATGCTGAATGGGGAAAACTGAAAACTTTCCTCTAAAATCTGAAACATGACAAGGATGCCCATTTTCATCACTTACTCAACACAGTACTAGAAATCCTAGCTAGAACAATCAGACAAGAAAAAGATATAAAGGGCACCCAAACTGGAATGGAAGAAGGCAAATTATCCTTATTTGCAGATGATATGATCTTATATTTGGAAAACCCTAAAGAATATACACACACACAAACACACACACACACTCAGTAAAGTTGCAGGATACAAAATCAACATACAAAAATCAATAGCATTTCTATATGCCAAAAATGAACAATCCAAAAAAGAAACTGAAAAAGTAATCCCATTTACAATAGTCAAAAATTAAGAACCTCAGAATTAACTTACCCAAAGGAGAGCTCTACAATGAAAACTAAAAAATGCAGATGAAAGAAATGGAAGAGGACAGGAACAAATGGAAAGATATTCCATGTTCAAGGATTGAAAGAATCAACATTGTTAAAATGTCCATATTATCCAAAGCAATCTACAGATTCAGTAGAATCTCTATCAAAATACCAATGACATTCTTCACAGAAATAGAAAAAGCAATCCTAAAATTTATATGGAACCACAAAAGACCTGGAAGAGTCAAAGCTATCCTTAACACAAAGAACAAAACTGGAGTAATCACATTACCTTATTTCAAATTATACTACAGGGTTACAGTAACCAAACAGCATGGTATTGGCATAAAAACAGAAATATAAACCAATGAACACAATGGAGAACACAGAAACAAATCCACATACCTGCAAGAAATTCATTTTCGGCAGAAGTGCCAAGACCATACACTGGGGAAAAGGCAGTCTCTTTAATAAATGGTGCTGGGAAAACAGAATATCCATATGCAAAAGAAAGAAACTAGACCTCTATCTCTCATCATATACAAAAATCAA
The DNA here is from genome assembly GCF_001604975.1 of Cebus imitator. Lineage (NCBI taxonomy): Eukaryota > Metazoa > Chordata > Mammalia > Primates > Cebidae > Cebus > Cebus imitator. The sequence goes on along the minus strand of NW_016107459.1, from coordinate 1,451,678 downwards.
ATCAAAATGGATTAAAGACTTAACTCTAATATCTCAAACTCTGAAACTACTACTAGAAAACATTGGAGAAACTCTCTAGGACGTTGGTCTGGGCAAAAATTTCTTGAACAATATCTTACTAGCACAGGCAAAACCAAACCATAAAATGGACAAATGGGATCACATCATGCTTAAAAGCTTCTGCACAATGAAGGAAATCATAAAAAAAGTGAAGAGGCAAAACATACAATGGGAGAAAATGCAAGCTACCTGACAAACAACTCTCTATGAAAAAAAATTAATAATCCAATTAAAAAACTGGCAAAAGATTTGAATAGACATTTCTCAAAAGACACATAAATGGCAAACAGGCATATGAAAAGGTGCTCAACATCAATCATCAGAGAAATGCAAATCAAAACTATGAGATACCATCTCATCCCAGTTAAAATGGCTTTTATCCAAAATACAGGCAATAACAAATGCTGGTGACGATGTGGAGAAAAGGGAACCCTTGTACACTGTTGGTGGGAATGCAAATTAGCATAACACTATGGAGAATTGTTTGAAGGCTCCTCAAAATTAAAAATAGAGCTACTGGCTGGGCATGGTGGCTCACGCCTGTAATCCCAGCACTTTAGGAGGCCGAGGTGCGCAGATCATGAGGACAGGAGATCAAGACCATCATGGTCAACATGGTGAAACCCTATCTGTATTAAAATTACAAAGTTACAAAAATTACCCGACTGTGGTGGTGCATGCCTATAGTCCCAGCTACCCAGGAGGCTGAGGCAGGAAAATCGCTTGAACCCAGGAGGCACAGGTTGCAGGGAAACAAGATCGAGCCACTGCACTCCAGCCTGGAGACAGAGCAAGACTCCATCTCCAGAAAAAAAAGAAAAGATAGAGCTACTATATGATCCAGCAATCCCACTGATAGCTATACACTCAACAGAAAGGAAATCAGATTATTGAAAAGACATCTACACTTTCATGTTTGTTGCAGCAGTGTTCACAATGGCCAAGATTTTGAAGCAACCTAAGTGTCCATCAACAGATGAATGGATAAAGGAAATGTGATACATATACACACTGGAGTACTATTCAGCCATAAAACGGAATGAGACTCTGTCATTTGCAACCACATGAATGGAAGTGGAGATCATTATGTTAAGTGAAAAAAGCTAGGCACAGAAAGATAAACAGGTTTTCACTTATTTGTGGAACAAAAAAAAACCAAAATAATTGAATTCATTGACAGAGTAGAAGGATGGTTACCCGAGGCTGGGAAAGGTCGTGAAGGGGTGTGTGAGTGTGTGTGTGTGTGTATGTGTGTGTGTGTTGGGAGGGATGGTTGATAGGGAAAATACAGTTAAAAGGAATGTATGTAACCTACTACTTGATAGTAAAACAGAGTGACTATAGTCAATAATAACTTAATTGTACATTTTAAAATAACTATAAGAGTATAACTGGACCATTTGTAACACAAAGGATAAATGCTTCGGGTATGGAGACATAATTCTCCATGATGTGATTATTATGTATTGCATGCCTGTATGAAAATATCTCATGTACCCCATAAATATATATATCTACTATGTACCCACAAAAATTAAAAATGAAAAAAATAAAAAATAAACATACATAAAAAGTTATGCACATATAAAATTTATGTTCTATGATAGTAGATTGCTAGCCAGAATATTTGTGGGCATTTATAATTCCACCAAATATGTATGAAAGTGCCTGACAGCCCATGCCCTGGCAACCCTTAGTATTATAAAGGAAACCTGAGGGCAATTCCAGCTCTACCTACCACTAACGAATCTTGTGACTGTAAGCATTATTTACATCTCTGGCCTCATTCTACTTAGCCATACAAGATGGTCAGATAGAATGTTTCTAGGGCCCCTTTCGATTATAAAAGATGATAAATATTTATGTAGACTTTACAATTTTTCATTAAACAGTTATTAACACCAATACTCATTTTTCTTGTGGGCAACAAATTTGTATTCTTCCCCAATTGCTACATATGTATTATTTTTATTTCCTTATTTTATTTAATTTTATTTATACCACCACGCCCAGTTAATTTTTGTATTTTTTTAGTAGAGAGACGGTTTCACCATGTTGGCCAGGCTGGTCTCGAACTCCTGGCCTCAAGTCATCCACTTGCCTCAGCTTCCCCAAGTGCTGGGATTACAAGTGTGAGCCACCATGGCTGGCCTATTTCCCTATTTTAAAATATTAAAATAACTGGGAGAATTCTTGAGATTAGCATTAAATGGTTAAAATCAGCTCTGGGTCTAAGATGAAAAAGACAAGATCATTGCAAAATTGATTAAAACAGCAACAAAATTAGGACTATCAAATGAACAACAACCACATTTGAACATACAGAAGTAAAACTGGAAATTACAAAAAGGTCTGGGTTTTGGTCAGAAAAATGTGAAAACAGAGACTGGCCTAACCTCCCAGCCTACATCTTTCTCCTGTGCTGCATTCTTCCCGCCCTCAACCATCGGACTCCAAGTTCTTCAGTTCTGGAACTCGGACTGGCTCTCCTTGCTCCTCAGGCTGCAGATAGCCTATTTGGGACCTTGTGAGCATGAGATAATACTTAATAAACTTGCCTTTATAGATATACACATATGTATATATGTATATATTCCATTAGTTCTGTCCCTCTAGAGAACCCTGACTAATACATGAAGAAATAAAATATTCATTCATTCTATCATTCAACAAATACTTGCTAAGTGTCTACTATGTGCTAGGCCATTCTAGGTATGGCGTGATACAGCAATGAACAAAATGAGGTCCTTGCACTCATGGAACTTAAACTCAGTTGGGGGAAAGAGAAAACCAACAAATAAACACAAATCTATAGTAAAATGTCAGGAAGTAAAAAATGTACTACAAAGGGAAATAGAGCAGAGAAAGGGTAAAGAAAATGCCAAGAGATTCTAGTTTAAGTTTGGGTAGTCAGGGAAGACTTCTGGTGGAGTGACATTTGAACAGAGACCACAGACCAAAACAAAGTAAAGGAGAAAACAATGTAGATGTCCAGAGAGAAGGCATTCCAGGCAGAGGTACAAGCAAAGAGAAAAGATAATCTGGGTCATTATGATATAATGATGAAATGTATAAAAGTTATCAATAACACAAAGACTGGAACAACTAATATACTTTGGTGGCATGAAGACAGTTTCTCAGGAGATGATAATTGCTTTGAGTAATAAAATATGGGTTGGAATTTGCAGAAACAAAAAAGAAAGAAATATGTATTATAAGCAAAAACAAAAAACATGTGAAAGACACAACCATTCCCAGGAAATGGCAGGCAATTAAAGGTGTTTATAGCATAAGGAGAAAGTAACAAGGAAATTGAGAGTCAAGGATAGCAAGGCTGCCAAAAGTCATATTAGGTTGGTGCAAAAGTAATCATGGAAACCATTGAAAGTTATGATAAAGAGCACATTATTGGATGATAAATAACTTCTGAACAATCTAAGTTTACAATATGCTTCCATATCAACTAGTGTGATTTCCTTCTTTATAATAGATTGTACATATTATGTGCTATTACTCCTGGATGCCAGATTGTTTTCAAGAAATCCATGCTTGCCAACTCCTGGTTCCTCCTATCATTTTCTACTAAGTATGTTCTACTATCCCTTAGAGAAGGCGAGGAAGTCTTCAGTCCATTCCAACCCCAGGACATATGGCATCAGACTCCTTTTTACAGCTGTAGCCTTTCAAAACCAAGGCTCATCAACACTTGACCCAGGGAGCCAAGTTTCTGACCTCCTAGAGAGCCTTTTCCTTCCAGCTCTTTGTTTAGTTCAGAACTTCCACCAATACCACTTATAAGTTTCCTGTACCTTTTTTTGCAATCCTTGGTTTATTTATTTATTTTTTGCCCAGTAAGCCAGCCTACACAATTGGCTTTTATCAAGACAGCACCAAATGTTAGTAGATCACTTCTAGCTCTGTGGTCTCTTGTCACGAAGCATTTATTTAACTCTAGATGTTTTATTTCCTCTAAAGAAATCAAATGCACCATCAAAAACAGCAGCTAGAAATGGAAAGGAAATGTTCTTATGTCAGTGCCTCTTTGCTTCTTTTTCTTTTTTAAAACTAAGTAAAATAAACTGAAGCAATACTGAAGATTCTTGTTCTACTGCAGTGGTGCATCATGTGTTCCTGTGCTCTGGATAATACTGGGCTTGGCAGAGGGCAGGGTGCTGACAGCAGTTAGGGAAAATCTATTAAGCAATGTCACCGTTCCCAGTTGAGCAAAGTCTATACCAGGGAGGCAGTGAAGGAGCAGAGGAGCAAGATTCTGGTTTGCCTGGCAGAGTATTTCTGCAGCACACTGTGTGCTGATTCATCCTCTCTCACTCATTACAACAGTGCTTTGATGAATCAAATCACTTTTGCCCTTCAAAGTAACAGCCCACAAGCATTCAAATATAGGGATAAGGCTACAGCCATTTCTGTTAGAGAGAACAAGAATTCACTACCAGAAATTGCAGGTAAATCTAGAATCTATAAAGGACCTTCCTTGTGTACACCATAAATCAATACAACCAACTGCTCTGTAAAACACTTGTTTTACAAAATCACTTGTTTTACAGAGCAGTAATTCCCCCACTTGACTGATCAAAATTTGTGATACTATGAAGTATATATTTGGTTCACTTTCCTGCCTTACAGCTCCTAAAATCCTTGAAATCCCTTAATGATACAACTGTCTTTTGTACGCTAATGAGGTGACAGTGGCTGGGGGCCCCAGATAGCTTCAGGATGGAGGCCTCTCCCTCCCCGCCCCCATTACCAGAAAGGCCAAGGCATGATGAGAAGGTTGAGACTTTCAGCCCCACCTCCAACCTCCAGGAAGGGAAGGGGGCTGAAATTTGAGTTGATCACCAATGGCCAATGATATAAGCAATCGTAACTACATAATGAAGTTTCTTTAAAAACCCATGAGGACTGTGTTAGATGGACAGCTGAAAACATGGAGGTGCCTGGAGGGTGGTTCCCAGAAAGGGCATAGAAGCTCTGTTCCCCTTTTCATATTCCCTGCCCTGTCCATCTCTCCCGTCTGGCTGTTCATCTGTAATGTTTTGTAATATTCTTTACAATAAATGGGTAAATGTAAGTAAAGTGTTTCCCTGAGTTTTGTGAGCATTGCTAGAAATTAATCAAACCCAAGGAGGGAGTCATGGGACCCACCAATTGATAGCCAGTTGGTCAGAAATATAGGTGACCTCCAGCCATGCATGGTGGCTTATGCCTATAATCTCAGCCCTTTGGGAGGCTGAGATGGGCAGATCACTTGAGGTAAGGAGTTTGAGACCAGCCTGGGCAATATGGCGAAACCCTATGTCTACTAAAAATTCAAAATTCAGCTGGGCATGGTGGTGGCACACACCTATAATCCCAGCCACTCGGGTGACTGAGATGAGAATCCCCTGAACCTAAGAGGCGGGGCTGCAGTGAACCGAGATCATACTACTGCACTCTAACCTGGGTGACAGGGCAAAACTGTTTCAAAAAAAAAGTGACTTAAGACTGACATCTGAAATGTGGAGCAGTCTTGTGGGACTGAATCCTCAATCTGTAAGATCTAAATCTATCTCCAAATAGGTAGTGTCAGAATTGAATTGCAATACATTGGTGTATGGGGAAATATCCCCACACACGTAGTGTCAGAAGTGTTGTGCTGAATGGTATAAAAATAGGAAAAACACCTTGGTTTGGTCCCCCCTCCGCCACTCCACCACCCTATCTCTTTAAAATCTCTCAGGGCACTGTTGTAAAATACAGACTATGCTAAGTCATTGCAAGAGATCCTGGTTTAGAAAGTCTCAGTGAGGACCCAGGAATCTAATAATCCTCTAGATAAGAACTATAGTCCATGAGTGCAAGTTCCAAAAAGAAAGATTTCAATACTCAGCACAGTTCAGAGTTTGGAAACATTCAGAACATTCCAAAAATAAAAAGGATTTCATTGCAAAGTAATGAGATTCCTGTGTATGTCTAAACACAAGGCAGACAACCACAAGCCCTGAGTACGGAACAGGAGACATATGAATCTGAAAATGAGAAACAGATTATGTACTCAACAAGTTACTGGTGCATAAATGACCAGACACAAGAGCACCATTACACAACTTCAATTACATATGGTAGCCTTTCTCCATGAAAGTAGTACAACCAAGAAGTTCTGATTCTCACTACACATCACAGTGATTTCAATCAGATCACAGACATGTTTTTTTGCTTTTTTGTAGAAAATGTACAAAATGAAATATGAGCTTCAATCTAGCTAGCAGGAACCTGGATTTATATTATTAAAATGAATAATAAACTTAATTTTAAAAGAAAATACTAAAATACCTTTCTATTAGACTGTGATAACACTAGTAAATGAAAGAAACAAGAGAGTAGGAGATCTCCTAGGCCAGAAGGAATTCTGATTATCTAGGGTATTGTAAGTTATTTCTACACAGGATATTTAAATTGTCCCATAAAGATGTAATAGTATTGACTCCAAATGGGAATAAAAAGATTTGAGAGCTAAACACGGTCAATTTATCTTGTACTGACTGTCATTAAAATAACCTCTTATATATTCATCAATTTAATAAGACTTCCAAAAGAATTCTAACATTATTTTTGTTTTTATCTACAAAGTGAGTAATACATTCACTTCATTTCTACGTACAAGTCAAATGACTCAGATTTTTAAAAATTTTCAAGACAACTGGTTATATGCAAATCATCGGTTTTTGCGGCTTGATGAACAAATCTGTAAGCCTAGGGTAGATGGACCAATAACTACAATGCCAAACTTTTTTTTTTTTTCCAAGAAATGTCACACATTCTTTAATGAAGCTGACTTTGAAGTCCCCATTTCTCTGAATTGAGGGAAATTCAATTTTAGTCATTGTTAGAGTTTTCTCTCCTCTCTGCCCTCTCCCCAGGACGTACAAAAGTCCTGAAGTTCCTCCACAGAGCAGGCTATTCAGGAAGACCCCTCTCGCAACTGGTCCATGGTCATCTTTCAAACTGTCATCTTTCAAGCTCACACAGCTCCATGAAAACTGGAAACTCTCTGCAACTACATTATACATGAGTTTAGGAACTTTTGTACCTGTACGCCTTGCTTCTGAGGACCTCCTTCCCTCCCTGGAATGGTTTAAGGGAGTGGGGCTCTGTCCTTAGTAATTTGCATCATGATCTTCTTACCATTCCAGTTGCAGCTCAAAAGTCACTTCTGCAGGGAGGTCTTCCATGATCACAAAGTATACCATCCCTGTTTCTAGCATATGCACTTTATCTTCAAAGTGGCCAAACTTTTTCTTTTTTTAAGTCACCTCCATTTTAATTTTGTCATTCTACCTAACAGGAGATGTTGTTAAGGTCAATTTATGATACAAAGTTACTGCAACTTAACCAGGAATCTTAAGAAAAATATACAAGTAAAGTTTATCAGGATACTTTGACATTTTAAACAGTAAAATATCATGCTTATACAGTTGTGTCATTAGATATTATAAAACTCGGAAACAAATTATTTTAACATGTGTGTTGTTGTCACATATGTTCACAAACACAAGTAGAACCTTTATAGTATAATTCTGGTAGGAATATGATCACAATTAATAAGCTTTTAAAGTTGAACACAGTATTACCATGAAAGATATACTGTAGAATATAATACTGACTACTGATGGGAAACCTGATTTGGTCCAAGCATAATTAAGTTAGTGGTAAGGAGAACCACTATTATATGCCAGAAACAGTGGTCAGTTTTAGAATTCAGTGATGAATATATAAAATGTGATTGGGCCAGGCGCTGTGGCTCATGCCTGTAATCCTAGCACTTTGTGAAGCTAAGGCAGGAAGATTGCATGAGCTCAGGAGTTGGAGACCAGCCTGGGTAACATGGTGAAACCCTGTCTCTACTAAAATACATATAAACTAGCCAGGCATGGCAGAGTGCACCTGTAGTCCCAGCTACTTGGGAGGCTGAGGCAGGAGAATTGCTTGAACCCAGGAGGCAGAGGTTACAGTGAGCTGAGATCACGCCATTGCACTCCAGCCTGGATGACAGAGTGAGACTCTGTCTCAGAAAAAACAAACAAACAAACAAACAAACAAAACATGTGGTCAGGCACAGTGGGTCATGCCTGAATCCCATCACTTTGGGAGGTCGAAGCAGGTAGATCACTTGAGGTCAGGAGTTTGAGACCAGCCTGGCCAACATGGTAAAACCCTGTTTCTACTAGAAATACAAAAATTAGCCAGGCGTGGTGACAGGTGCCTATAATCCCAGCTACTCAGGAGGCTGAGGCAGGAGAATCGCCTGATCCCAGAAGGCAGGGATTGCAGTGAGCCGAGATCACACCATTGCACTCCAGCCTGGGCCACCAGAGTGAAACTCCATCTCAAAAAAAAAAAAAAATTAGTGAATGCTCAGGATAAGCTTGTACTTAAGTGTTGAAATTGAGAAAGATTTCATTGAGGAGGGCCATACTGATTGAAGCCTTAAAAGATATATAGAAATGTCAAGGTATATGTGCTGAAAAGCATGAAGAAATGTAGCTATAAAAGTCTTGGCTGGGCACAGTGGCTCAAGCTCATAATCCCAACACTTTGGGAGGCTAAAATGGGAGGACTGCTTGAGGCCAGGAGTTGGAGACCAGCCTGGGTAACAGAGCAAGACTCCATCTCCAGGAAAAAAATAACAAGAAAAAAATTAATCGCATGTGGTAGTGCATGCCAACAGTCCCTACTACTTGGGAGGCTGAAGTGGGAGGATCACTTGAACCCAGGAAGGAAAGGCTACAGTGAGCTACAATCACACCACTGCACTCCCGCCTGAGTGACACAGTGAGAGCCTGTCTTGGAAAAAAAAAAAAAGGCTTAGCAATATATGAGAAACATGTATTAGAGGGACAGAAAAGTTATGCCAACCTGTAAGATATGAAAGTAGTCTGGAGTCAAGGTAAGTATGTAGTCAAAACCTAATGTATACAATGAGAAAGCAGATTACAATAGTCTATAGAAAATGTACATGTATAAACATTTTTGGACTCTCTCAAATGCTCCTACTGCTGCAGTATAATCTTTCTTGAGGGTATTTTAGCAATAATCAAAAATACATAAACTTTTGGCCCCAATAATTATACTTGGGGCCAAAAGTCTGGGTTTATCCTAAGGAAATTAACAAAGAAGGCTGCAGGATATTTAAAGCAGTAGCTTTTATAATACTAAATTATCATTTTTATGGCATAGAGTTTTAAGTATTATCATAAATTCAAGAAATTAAATATTCTTCAGTGATTAAAAGGGTCATTGAGACTAACCTGGGCAATACGATGAAACTCCATCACTACCAAAAAAAATTTTTTTTTTAATTATTCAGGCATGGCGGCATGTACCTGTAGTCCCAGCTACTCAACAGGCTGAAGTGGTAGGATCACATAATAAGCTCAGAGACCGAGGTTGCAGTGAGCTGAGATCTCACCACTGTACTCTAGCCCCTGAATGACAGAGTGAGACTCTGCTTCAAAAAATAAATAAATAAAATCTATCAAGAAAATGAAAAGATAATCCATAGAATGAAAGAATCATCTAAATGAAAAGGGACTTGTATCTAGAATATGGTTTTAAAAAACTTACCATTCTACAATAAAAAGATAAATATCACAATTTTTAAACAGGTAAAAGATCCAGATAGCAATTTCTCCAAACAAGATATACGAATGTCCAACAGGCACATAAAAAGATGCTCAGTATTATTAGCCATCAAGAAAATGCCAATAAAACCATAATGACACCACTTCATGCTCACCAAGATGACTACAGACAATAACAAGTGTTGCCATGTTATGTGGAGAAAGTGTAGCCTTCATACACTGCTGGTGGGAAGTAAAATGGTGCACCCACTTTGGAAAATAGTCTCATGGTTCCTTAAATAGTAAAACATAGAATTACCACATGACCCAGTAATTCCTCTCCTAGGCCTATACCTAATAGCAATGAAAACATCCGTCCACACAAAAATGTGTATGCAAATGTTCATAGTAGCAGGATTCACAACAGCAAAAAAGTAGAAACTACCTAAATGATCACCAACTAATGAATGAATAAACAAATGATGACATGATGGAATATTGGTGTGCAATAAAAAGGAGTAAGACTGACACTATGCTGTAATAAAGATGAACCACAAAAACATTATGATAAGTGAAAAAAGCCAGACATAAAAGGACACATATTGTATGATTCTATTTATATGAAATACCCAGAATAGGTAAATCCATAAAGACAGAAAACAGATTGGAGGTTGCCAGGGGAAATGGGGAGTAAATGCTTAATGGGTACCAAGTTTCCTCTTGCAGTAATGAAAATATTTGGTAGTTAGATAGAGGTGGTTGCACAATACTGAATACACCAAAATGCCACCAAAGTATACACATTAAAATGGTTAAGTTTATGTTATGTAAACTTCATCTAAATTTTAAAAACTTCCACAGTGCATGCACACTGCATGTAGATGATCCTAATAAATTCATTTCAATCAAAAAGAGAGGAAGAAGGATGGGGAGAGGAAGAAAAATAAAAGAGAGAAAGCATAATTTAACACAAACTCAGTTAATTCCAACACATTCTCTTAAAACAAAAATGTGGAGTATCTTTCAAGCTAGCAAACACATTGAAGATCTTGCTTCATAAATTTAAATTGGTCCTCTCTCTTAACCTTTAACCAATGGGAAATAGGAAAAGGAAAACAATTCTCAAAGCCGAAAGAATGTATTTGAGTATTAACTATTATACAAATTACTTTTAAAGAAGGATATTGAGGGGAGGGAATAGGAAGTTATTGGTCAAAGGATACAAAATTTCAGACAGAGAGGAGAAATAAGTTTTGAGACCTATAGCACAGCCGGATGACTATTAGTCAATAATAAAGTATATTTGAAAAAACTAAGAAAACAAACTTCAAATGTTTCACCAAAGAAACAAGATGAGTAACTGAGGTCGAGGGATATGTTAATTAGATTGCATTAACCATTCCACATTATTTACATATATCAAAACATCAAATTGTACTCCGTAAGTGTAGAATTATGATGTGTCAATTTAAAATATTATTTAAAAATAAAGAGAGACTATTTTAAAGTAGGCTAAAGATCTCTATTATATTATAAAAATGATATTTCTTCCTTTATCTGATTCTGGCATAAGAAATCCCTAGCTTCAATGAGTTAGAGGTGATAAAATGCACATTCATCTAACAATGCTGTAGGAAAAAAAACACAGCTGAAGTTTCTCAGTTGTAAAGGTTGTGAAACTTACTTTTCACTGAAAATCTCCAAAGGCATGAAAGAATAGCAATATAATATGCAAGTGATGAATTCAGCAAGTTAACAAGGCCATAAAGATAACATTCCAAAGAGATTATTCAATATTCAATTTGTCCTCTGTCCAAAAAGAAAGGGAAACTGTCCCAGGGTTTAAATAGAATTGGAAATAGTAAAAGGTTTTATAATGTTAACTCTAAAATATTAGATAAGGATAATCAATGTCAGAGTTAAAAATTTATGTAAAGAAATGATTTAATCAAATGCCTGAATACCTCAAAAGCTTAGAAGAAGGTTAAGTTTCTTCTTTAAAGCACAAATGCTAGATGCCAGTTAAATTAATCCCCTTAGCAGTCAGAATCAACCTTTGGCTTTCAATAAGGTGATGATCACCAGTTTTCCCACCATTAAATAGTGACTGTATCTCTCAATTAATATATCAAAGATTTCTGTTAGTAAACACAAACAAGGTCTACAATAGCATGTGAAAATTCCCAATGGGAATAGACATGTTGGTTTATGATAGAGGTAGGGTATAATGAATTTTCTGACAAATAAAGTTGTATAAGAAACAATGGTATACAGTCATTTAATACTATAGTATAAAATTCACATTCACCTAACAGTATAAAAGTAACCGGTCTTGGAACCGAAAGATGTATTAAGAAATCACTTCTGCCGGGCACAGTGGCTCATGCCTGTAATCCTAGCACTTTGGGAGGCCAAGGCCAGCAGATCCCCTGAGGTCAGGAGTTTGAGACCAGCCAAGCCAACAGGGTGAATCCCTGTCTCTATTAAAAATACAAAAAAATTAGCTGGGTGTGGTGGTACATGCCTGTAATCCCAGAGACTCAAGAGCCTGAGGCAGGAGAATCGGCAGAGATTGCAGTGAGCCAAGCTCCTGCCACTGCTCTCCAGCATGGGCAACAAAGTGAGACTCCCTCTCAAAAAACAAAAAATAAAAATAAAAAGTAAAGAGAAAAGAAAGCACTCCTACACTCTTCTGGGTAAACCCAAATTAATTTACTGAATTAGTTAACATTGCAATTTATAAAAACTGTCATCTAAAAGTATCATTAAACTTCTTAAATCATCTCTCAATTCACATTTGGATTATGTGATTAGCAGATCAGCCACAACAATTTTTGTTTAATCCTAAATTGACTTTTGCTATCATTTAACATTTATACAATTATCAGAAATGCTGACTCATTTTAGTATCAACCTACATAAAACAGAGTAATAAGAAACTAAAGAAAAGTTTTAAAGTGAGAACACATGCAATATATAAAATACCTTAATTTGACCATCAAGTCCTGTGAGTCGCCAAACCATTTCTTTTTCTACTGCTATGTAGAAAGATATAATCAGTAATTTTCAGTAATACGAATAAATAATATATAGTATATGAAATATAATACTAGTTTTTTATTTATGTCTTTAATAAGCTTATTTCAATTTTAATTTTGAGAAGAACTGAATAGAAAACATATTTGCAGATGTCAAGGGTTAAAATATCTATAATGCAATCTGAAATCATTAGAGTATTACTTTATACAGAAACAAGTATATAGAAAACATTCATAAACAGTTTACAATATTTTAGTCACTGTTGACAAAAATGTTTAGGGTATTTTCAAATAGTTTATTAATTTTAACTGAAATTTGCATATAAATTATTATACTCAGTAAGATTATACCACATTTCATATTTGATTTTTTATTTATAGCCACATAAAGATGCATATTAAGCAAAAAACCCCACAAAAATATTCATTTTAAAATTCCTGGATATAAAGAATATTTATAATATCAGCAGAAATTTTGATGCATAAATTATGTTACATCCATATGATAAATGTCTATATGTACTGACATGGACATATACCCATGATATTTATTAAAGAAAAAAAAGAAAGCTGCAGAACAACATGTATTTGTGGGGGAAGCTGGTGCACACTAGAGCATCCAAATGAAGACAAAAATGCTGAAAAGATTATATATGGGAAGGAGGACGGCTGGAAGAGGCTGAAGAAATTTTATTTTTATTTTTTGTTTTATTTTTTTAATTTTTGTAGAGATGGGGGTCTTCCTACATTGCCCAGGCTGGTCTTGAACTCCTGGGCTCAAGCAATTCTCCCACTTTGGCCTTCCAAAGTGCTAGGATTACAGGTGTGAGCCACTGTGCTGGGCCTTATATTTTGTATACTCCTATACTGTTTTAATATTGTATAAATATCATTAAACCTTAAGTTTTAGATAAACGTTTATATATATATATATATATATATATATATATATATATACATACATATGATAAAAGAGATGTTACCAGATACTATTCAATATTATGACTATTCTGCACCTAATTGGTAAGGATCTTATTATGACGAAACCATAAAGCAACAAATTTTAACTGCCTGATAGTCAAGCTCTAAAATGTTCATCATTTATATACTACTCAGTATTCAAATACAATTTGTCTATCCAAAGCATGTATAATATACATGTATATGCATTCCAAAGAACTGCATGTTGTATAACCTAAGATAATCTGTCAGACATTCCTACAGCCTATAAAGTTCCAGAACCAGGGACAAAGTGTTCCAGGCTGACATAGGCCTGGTTCACAGCTGCTAGGACAGCTACTGTCTCAATTAGCCATTCTATTCCCCCATGACTAGAGAGAGACAATATACTATTAAAGAGGGCCCAAATACTACCCAAGAATGAAAGACTGCCAAATCTTCTAGTGCTAATTGTATTGCATTAAAAGAAGAAAACACACCTTTATGACCATTTCAAAAGAAGCATCTTCTGGAATGCTTGTTAATGGGTGGCATACTAAGTAATTCTTCCTGCAAAATTACTTTCCATAAAAGGAGATGAGCTGTACTCCCAGCTGACTTCACTTCCTTAGTACTGTTACCTCACCTTACTCATGGAGAAATAATTGCCTGTGAGGCAGATTCTTTATGGCATTTGCTTTAGAAAAGATTGAAGCACTTTATGATGACTAAGCCCAATAAACAAGAGGGTGGAAGAGAAAGCAAAACACATGCTCAACCTGGAGCCCTCAAAAACACCTGGCTAAACTGCAACTGGCATTGCTGAAAACCTGACTCAAAATGTAGGAACACTTTAAAATGTGTAGTGTTCTATTTTAAATAGGTACAGAATCAGGTTACTATAAAGATGTGTTTAGTTATGTATTTCACTTGGAAGTAAAATTTTTGTATCAAAAAATAACAAAAGATGTTTGTTCCATGGCTACTTATGGTATGCACTTAAACACAAAGGTATGATTTAGAAGTGACACTCATTTTTAAAAACTACTCAAAGTAGAAGCAAGTTAAAGAATATCATACAATTTATTTTTAAAATTATTTTTCCATTTATAAAGAGCTTTAGGAAACTGTGACTAAAAAGTTAACACCTTTGAAAGGAGAAAAAAGATTTTCCCAATAAAATGGAAGTAATAAAAATTGCTGGAAAACCTAAATATGAATCTTAAACATCATATAAGCACCATTAAAGGAACAACAGCTCTGTGGCTATTTATTTAAAAACATCATTTCAATTCAAGAATATCAATTAATCCAAGAAAAGTACTTTCTACAAACATTAAACACTCATGGGCCAGGCACAGTGGCTGACACCTGTAATCCCAGCACTTTGGGAGGCCAAGGAGGGTGAATCAAGAGGGTCAGGAGTTTGAGACGAGCCTGGCCAACATAGTGAAATCCCATCTCTACTAAAAATACAAAAAATTAGCTGGGCGTGGTGGCGAGCACCTGTAATCTCAGCTACTTGGGAGGCTGAGGCAGGAGAATTGCTTGAACACAGGAGATGGGGATTATAGTGAGTTATAGTGAGGTGGAGCTATAGTGAGCTGAGATCATGCCACTGCACTCCAGCTCAAGTGACAGTGCGAGATTCCGACTCAAAAAAAAAAAAAAAAACCACTCACATAAAATCAACGTGTTGATTTCACATGTGGAACCACCATTTGGCAAACTAGGCTGCATCAGTGTCAACAACAAATGTCTGTAATGAAAGATGCACTCACCAAAAGGAACGGGTTAATTCAGTACTAATATTAACACAAATGCACAACTTAAAGACTTTGTGTGGGAGGTTGGGAAAATCTAGGAAGGCTCAAAAACAGTATTTCTCGAACATCTGTGTCCTTAAATCACGTGTACTGCTTGTTAAGACCCACTCTTTGGCCCTACTATGCTAATTCGGTAAATCTTCAATAAGGAACAAGAATCCGTGTTTTTACTAAGATATTCAGGTAATTCCAATATAGGTAAATGAAGAAACGCTGTTCCAGAGACTCCTCTACACCCTCTTAAGTTTCTCAAGAAGCACAAATAGCCTATCCACAAGCACACAAATGCCTGAATACTCCCACCACCACTATAGGAATGATTCTGTGGTACACAAAGACAAGAAAGCAATTCCTCAACACTTGTACCATGCTACCAATAAACACAATGGAGTCTCCATTCCTAATGAATATTTTACAGGGAGCATGGGCAGGCTAATACTGACAAGGAGAAACACAGCGACTTTTAGGATATATGCAATATGCCATCTGTCTCAATGTCTTTCATCTCTTAAGGAATGGCCACGCTGCAAGAGGTGTGAAAGCTGCTAACTATACACAGAAACCTAACCGTAAATGTAAGAACATATCTGGATGCAAAGTTTTCTTCAACTTATTGCTCAGGCGGACAGAGATCTTGAATCACTTGATTCTTGATGGTATATTATGCTCAAATTACATAGAAATTATGCTTTTTTCTCATAACTTCTTCATGCCAGCTGGTCAAATTCTTCACTGGTCAAGTCTACTGACAAAATCTATATAGTGGACGGAGGGGCAGTACTGATACCTTTTAATAACAAGGCTGTGATATAACATAGTGTAACAAAATATTTTTTGGCAAAAAAATTAGGGTTATATTCAGCTGCCAACAGCAGAAAACCCAAAAAGAATAGTTGTTATTTTCTTCAAGTAAAGAGAAGTATAAAAGAAACCAGCTCAGGGCACCTCCACAATGGCATCATTGTCTCAGATTTCTTCCTTCTTTCTCTTCAGCCACCCATGTACATAGATTTCATCTTCTTTTTATTTTAATTTTTTAAGAGCTAGGGTCTTACTCTGTAACCCAGGCTGGAGTGCAATGGCATGATTATAGCTCACTGCAGCCTTGAATTCCTGGGCTCAAGTGATCCTCCTGCCTCAGCCTCACAAGTAGCTGGGACTACAGGCACGCCTCACCACATGTGGCTAATTTTTTAAATTCTTTGTAGAGATAGGGTCTTGCTCTGTTGACTAGGCTGGTCTCAAATTCCTGGCCCCAAGCAATTCTCTTGACTCAGCCTCCCAAAGTGCTGGGATTGCAGGCATGAGCCACCACACCTGGCCTCATCTACTTTATTATCACATATAGTAGCAAGAAATTCCAAGTATCGTGTTCACTTCCCAGACAGGAAGAAGGAAATCAAAAGGGAACAGAAGAACACCTGACTCAGGGAAAAAGAAATATTCCTTAGTAAATACCACTTAGACTACACTGCAAGGAGTCTACTAAGGCAAGTCGCCTAGGCTGGCACGCTACCACCCTCAAGAAAGTATAGTACTTCTAGTAAGAAAAAAGGGGATAAAAAGTACCTAATAGGCAAATTGCAGGGTTTGTCACCCAAAACTTTCTATGAGAAAAGACACTTCAGCATTTCAGTCTACAGAGGTCAGTTATAATCTAACACATCAATGTTCCCAACTCACAAAAGATCCTTCTCTTATCTCCTGAGCCTTAACCTATATATAAGAAGAAAGTGTTTATGTAGAGGCTACATATAAAACTTTGCCTGACTTATCAAAAGCTAAAGGATCTTTACCTTTAATAGAATCCTTTATTATTTGGTTATGTCTCCAAATACAAAAAAAGAAAAATGTATACACTATTTTGAGGAAGGAAATGCTAATACTAAGCTAGATGTTCAGAGATGATAACCCACAAATCTGTACTGAGTGGCTAGAACATAAGAATTGTAACTAACATCCTGGTGGCAGAACTTAGATGCACAGGACTCATCTAAGGGATCTCAGAGAAATGCACTGACTCCCCAAGTTCAGCCTTCCTGAACTTGAGGAGGGCCTTTGAGGCCTCCTCCTCATCTTGAGTCCCAATTTGTAATTGATTGATCTTTCCCAACACTGATGTCACATGATTTCATATTGTTTTAAAGCAAAAATGAGCCACTGGAGATAATACTTCTTAAGGATAAGGTTTATGGCCAGGCGCAGTGGCTCATGCCTATAATTCCAGCACTTTGGGAGATGGGTGGATCACAAGGTCAAGATATGGAGACCATCCTGGCCAACGTGGATGTAAAACCCCATCTCTACTAAAATTACAAAAATTAACTGGGCGTGGTGGTGTGTGCCTGTAGTCCCAGCTACTTGGGAGGCTGAGGCAGGAGAATTGCTTGAACCAGAAGGCAGAGGTTGCAGCAAGCCAAGATCGCCCCACTGCACTCCAGCCTGGCAATAGAATGAGACTCCATTTATGAACTAAACAGAACTCCATGTGGTTTGCTCACTTCATATAATTTCTTAACTACATATATGTTACATTGGCCATGTAGTGTGTGAAATACTTTTACTTATAGACTATTTAATTATATTGCTTGATGACATAGCTGCAGCACAATAATATATGTAACCAAAGGGAGACATATTGCAGTCAGGATCCTACAGTGCTAACACGAGTAAATGGTGAAAGCACACAAGAAATGAACTTAGAATCTAGAAGGGATGGGTGAACAGAAGAGAAGCAGAATTTGACAAGAGCCAAATAGGAAAAAGTAGAGATCTATACTTTCTTCTGTTCTTATAAAGATTATCATCATTAGTGTCTATCAAGTAATAGATAATCAATCATTAGGCATGCATTTGACTTGTGACTCTGTTCTCAAAACATTAGTTTCTCTTTTCCCCTTCCCCTCCTTTCCTTCCCAACACCTGTCCTCTTAATATCAGAAACACACATGATGGAAGAAAGTCCCTTCAAATCCATCTACGCTCCCTTTCTATGTAGCTATGTGACTAGTCCACATGAGGTTTCAATAAAGCTACCCATGACAACTTATTGTCCAATTACTCCAATATAGAGGCTCCCCATCTCACTCTCTCTCTCTCTCTCTCTTTCTCTCTGTGTGTGTGTGTATCTCAAACAACTGTAACTACTGTACAAAACTCCCATGGTACTCTATTATCCTCTATTATAGTATTTGCATAACAGTAGCCTAATGATCTGAAATAAGTTATACAAGCTTATATAGCTAAGGTAGTAAATAGCACTAGGTCCAGAACATCCAACTTCAAACCCAGTGCCCTTTTACTAGAGTATAAGACAAATCCCTACGTGATTGTTAATATCTCCTCTAACTGGCTGTGTACCTATGGTCAAACCAAGTGATTTCATTGGGCTCCCCTCAGCTTCCTAGTTTGTAAAATGAGGATGATAATTCCTTGTAGAGTGACATGAGATACAACTAAGAATGCATGTAAAAGAGTTTTCTTAAGTTATTTTTGGAATATTTATTTTGACACATAAACAAAGATAATCCATATATGTAACATAGTTATACATAATGATCCATACAAAGTAAATTAATAATTCTATTTGCCTCCCAAGTTCATATTTTCAAATTATTTAACTTTTAAAACTTCTTAAAAATTCGCTTTCTTAATTTCATCATCTTCAAGCTTAACTTTCTCTAAAACAGAAGGAAAAATGTTTTCAGTTGTTACTTAATTCTATTTATCAACAAAAAACTGATTATTTCAATGAGAATCCAGAAGCAAGGTCCTGTTTTTATTTGTTCCCCTGTAAAATTACATGTCACACGTAATGGAATTTGAACCTGAAAGATAAATATGCTGAGCTGGCTGAATCATGATCTCAGATTGGTAACACACTTCACTAACAGGTTGCTAGTAAAACCATACTTTGCACAGAATGTACCTTGTTTCTGGAGACATGCAGAAACATATCTAAGGTTTCAAATTGGTCTGTCTTGGGGTAACTGATTAAATTTCAACACGACAGGTGAGCGGAGGAATAAAAAGAAGAGGAGGCATTAATATTAAGTCAGCATTTCCTAATATGTGGTTAGGATTACTTTATACGGTACATGAATAAAGAACTGTACTAAGATAAATATAACAACGTCAAATCCATGATTCCATAAATGTGAATATTAGAATGATAATCAAGTATATATTTTAATTTTAAAAGCAGGGTAATAATCATGAAAGTAGTAAGCAAATGGCATATCTGGGATATGGCAATAATCACAAACAGTAAACAAATGACAAATCTGTAAAACACTATGTTGAACCATCTCTATTTTTCTATATTAAAATTATCTCTCAAAAAATTATTTTATCTAATTCAAATTACCAAGTTTCTTTAATATAAATTGCAAGAAATAAAACTATGGAAGAGAAATTTATAGACTAAAATGGATTTAAGACATTTACAAACCATCCAAAAGTATGGACTTTATTTGAGTCCTGATTCAAACAAACTTTTAAAAATAATTATAAACATATACGTGTGGCTCCAGCACTTTGGGAGGCTGAGGCGGGCGGATCACGAGGTCAGGAGTTCAAGAACAGCCTGGCCTACGTGGTGAAACCCCATCTCTATTAACAATACAAAAATTAGCTGGGCATGGTGGCACGTGCCTATAATCCCAGCTACTTGGGAGGCTGTGGCAGGAGAACTGCTTGAACCAGGACCTGGGAGGTGGAGGTTGCAGTGAACCCAGGTGGCGCCAGTGCACTCTAGCCTGGGCTGTAGAGGGAGACTCCGTCTCAAAAACAGCAACAACAACAAACTATATATGTATATATACTTATGAATGACAGTCAGGGAAATGAGAACACTGAGTGTCTTATGTTGGAAAATAAAACTGGTCATGTACTTTTGAACCTCAGTGATGGGTACACTGGGTTTATTACATATTATTACATACGTGTTGAAAATTTCCACATTAAAAATTTTAAGTTTGTTTTAACATGTCTTCAATTAATATTAATTACACCAAAATTAAAAATTATGATCAGAAGGAAATTAAAAACCAGTCTCTTATTTTGAAACTAATTTTGAGAGGCTACTTTTTCTGATAAATACGCCACTTTTAAACATATCCTAAAGGGCTAAGTTAACCATTCTGTCATATAACATACTACACTTTAGAAGCAAATACAAGTGATTTCCTCTCTAACTTAGATATTTTCAGAGTCCAACATCCTCAACACAAGTCAATAAATTTACCAAGGAATAAAAAAGAGTTAATAATTTTTAATCAAAACATTTTGGCTTTTACTTCCCTGTCTACATTTTTTTCTTTATTTATTTAATTTTATGTTAGTGACAGGGACTTGGTCTGTCACCCAGGCTCGAGTGCAGTGGCACGATCATGGCTCACTGCAGCCTCGACCCGCTGGGCTCAAGCAATCCTCCCACCTCAGGCTCCTGAGTAGCTGGGACTACAGGCGCACACTACCATGCTCAGCTAATTTTTAAATTTTTTATAGAGACAGGGTCTCACTATGTTGTTCAAGTTGATCTCAAACTCAAGCAATCCTCCTGCCTTGGCCTCCTAAAGTGCGAGAAAGTACAGGAATGAGACACTATGCCCAGCCCATCTACTAAATTTACATAATGATCCATACCAAAATTACCAGGTTAATATAATTACAGCAACTAATTTAAAAAAGCAAAGTCGAAAACTTATTATTAGTCACTCATTACTGAACAGTCATTTCATTCTCCCAAAGCTTAAGTAACTTAAAAAATGAAAATGAGGACTGCTCTTTGCAGACTTGCACATAAAAAGCAAATAACAGAGATGCACAAGACAATATTGAACTTGGAGATATTTATTAGTTAATCTCAAAAGGTCTTAAACTTAACCAAAATTGGGCTGGATGCAATGGCTCACACCTGTAATCCCAGCACTTTGGGGGCTGAGGCAGAAGGATCACTTGAGCCCCGGGAGTTCAAGGCTACAGTGAGCTATAATCGCACCACTGCACTTCAACTGGGGTGACAGAACAAGACCTTGTCTCTTTAAAAATAAAAAATAACCCAAATCACAACATGATATGCTAGACTTTTTAATTTTTAAAATAAGGAGGTAAAATATCTTAGAATAGCCACTTCACAGATGATTAAAAATAGAAGTACCTTATTAAGGAAGTAGAAAACATAATACTTTAAATAAAATTTAGAATATTACTATAGATTGGTACCAAATTTAAAGAAATCCAGCACAGACTTGACATTAGGGAGAAAAGACCAAGATTTCTCAAAGCATAAGTAAGCTTTAAAAACTAGAATAATGGCCAGGCACAGTGGCTCACACTAATCCCAGCACTTTGGGAGGCCGAGGCAGGCAGATCATGAGATCAGGAGATCGAGACCATCCTGACCAACATAATGAAACCCTGTGTCTACTAAAAATACAAAAATTAGCAGGGCAGGGTGGCACGTGCCTATAACCCCAGCTACTCGGGAGGCTGAGGGAGGAGAATCACTTGAAACAGGGAGTTGGAGGTTCTAGTGAGCCAAAACCGTACCACTGCACTGCAGTCTGACGAAGAGCAAGACTCTGTCTTAAAACAAACAAACAAACAACAACAACAAAAAAAAACTGGAATAGCTGTCTTAATCAGCATTAAGATAATGCATCAACCCCGCACAAAAATTAATTCCAAAGGAATTCCAGAGTTTGAAAATACTGAAAACTCAGAAAAAGCAAATGACAGGATACTTATTAAATATATCAATGAAAATACCTAATATTTTCAGATATTTAAAAATGTAAGGAAACTATTTGAACAAATGAAAATAAATTTTTGTGTATCCAAAAACACATACACAATAAAAATGCAGAGACTGGCAGAAATATGCACAGAAAATGCTATATAATAACAGCTTAGTATAATCTAATATCAAGGTTCATAAAAACCAAAACCACGTACATTATAATTATTTCCTTCTTACACAAGGAATCTTGAGCTATGAGGGAAGAGGAGTGTTTAAAATACAAAAGCACTAACATTATCAGTTTTGGGAGTGGGGGGAAGTCAACCTCTTTTGTATTGTCTGTGCTGGCAGTTCCCTGCTCTCTCTGTGTGACAGAGAACTACATTCCCCAGGCTCTCTTCCTCTGTCTGGTTTGTGGACAGGTCCCACCAATAAGAAGCAATGCCAGAGGTCTGAAGGGTAGAATGAGGGAGGAAAAGCCTTGGTATTTCTCTCCCTTTCTGTATCTTCCCTAAGGTTTCACCTCTCATCAATCAGCCCCTGGCTCTGTAGTCCCAGCTCCTGACCTATGCCTTCTTTGCAGGTTTCACTTCTGCCAGAAAGACCCAGCATTTGGGTTCTGGAACACCATTTCTTCCCATCGTCTTTCTGGGTCCCTAAGGGTGGCAGTGGTTACCTGCTGTTGCTTATCTCTAGATTGACTCCACCATATACCCATATATCCTGTTGGATTTCTCTGCTCTACCAAAACCCATTTTACCAATGCCTTGTAATAAAATTTTCTGTTGAAAACATCTGGAGTGTTTTTGTTTTCCTAACTGGACTCTGACTCATTTAATTCCCAAATCAAGACCTTAATGGTAGGTTTCAATAGAAGAGACAGATAACTCAAGTAATGTTTACCATATTTTACTTTTTAGGAAAAAATAAAGAAAATTAAGATGTATAAATTACTCATGATCTAGAATTACTTAACACTAGCAATCTTATGTATATTCTCTATGGTCCACAATTACCTAAAAAGTAGTCATGGTGAGTAAAAGAAGTTATATTTAAAACATTTTTTCAAAGAATTAAATATAAAAGACAACTGCTGATTTAGTGATCTTCTATTAAATGAGCTTTTTAGCTCTAGGCTCCTTTCAAACCCTTAACTTTTTCCTTCTCTCTCCTCCTCCTAGTGATATTTTCTCCAGGAGCAAAAATAATTGAAAGCTAGTGAAAGGCAGTGGAAAATGTTATACAGAACCTTGAAAATTAGATTTACATCAACTTTTGCCAGTAAAATTCTGCCAAGATTAAAAAATCAGGATCAAAGCAAACACCATAAAATGACAATACGGTTGAGAAGAGATAAAGAAGCAGCATGTTAAAAAGATCACATGATAGAATATTTTACCTATGTCCATATTTCATGTATATCTTAAAATATAAGAGAATAATCTAAGAATGATTTAGTTTTTCATCATGGTTCGCCTTGAAAACAATCCAATATACAAAGATCTCTGGCGAGGTGCAGAGGCTCATGCCTGTAATCCTAGCACACTGAGAGGCCAAGACAGGCAGATCGCTTGAGTTCAGGAGTTTGAGACCAGCCTGGGCAACATGGCAGAACACCAGCTCTATTAAAAATATATAAAAATCAGCCAGGCTGATGGTGCACACGGTGGCATGGGCTTGTAGTCCCAACTACTTGAGAGGAGGAAGTGAGAAGATCGCTTCAGGCCCTGGAAGGTCAAAGCCATGGTGAGCCATGATTGCGCCACTGCACTCAAACCTGGGCAACAGTGAGACCCTGTCTCAAAAGGAAAAAAGAAAAGAAAAGAAAAGAAAAAGAAACAGAAAAAAATATCAAAGATCTCCTTGTAAAAACTGAGTAAGGGGGAAAAAAAGTACTGAAATAGTGGTTTTGGTGTGTTTTACAAAATGAAAAACAGGCCTGGCACAGTGGCTCATGCCTGTAATCCCAGCACTTTGGGGGGCTGAGGTGGGAGAACTGCTTGAGCCCAGGAGTTTGAGGCCAGCCTGGAAAACATGGTGAGATGCCCATCTTTACCAAAAAAAAAAAAAAAATTATGTGGCCCTGGTGGCACATGACTGTGGTCCCAGCTACTCATAAGGCTGAGGCGAGAGGATCATTTGAACTCAGGAGGTCAAGGCTGCAATGAGCTGTGATAGCATCACTGCACTCCAGCCTGTGTGACC
>NW_016107459.1:1404516-1426186 GCF_001604975.1 Cebus imitator | reverse complement strand
TCTGTCACCCAGGCTGGAGTGCAGTGGCATGATCTCAGCTCACTGCAACCTCCACCTCCCAGGTTCAAGTGATTCTCCTGTCAGCCTCATGAGTAGCTGGGATTACAGGGACCCACCACCATGACTGGCTAATTTTTGTACTTTTACTAGAGAGAGGGTTTTACCATGTTGGTCAGGCTGGTCTCGAACTCCTGACCTCGTAATCCATCCACCTTGGCCTCCCAAAGTGCTGGAATGAGCCACTGCACCTGGCCTGAGCCACCACACCTGGTTGATACTATATATATTCTTAAAGTAAGCTAAAGAAATAATTTTTTTAAAAAAATTATAAGGAAGAGAAAAAATATTCACTATTCATTAAGTGGAAATGGATCAGCAAAAGAATCTTCATCCTTGTCATCTTTCTTCATGTGGAGTAGGCTAAGGAGGAGAAAAGGGATTGGTCTTACTGTCTCAGGGGTAGCAGAGGCAAAAAAGGTGAAGGAGGTGGAAGGGGAGGCAGGCCAGACAAGCACAGTTGGTATAATTTTTATTGCAAAAAATCCTCACACAAATGGACCCATGCAGTTCAAATTCATGTGGTTTAGAAGTCAGCTGTATATATAAAACCATAAGCCAAATTTTAACTTTTTTGTTTCATTACATTTCTTCTATTACTGACCACTTTAAAAACTACTTTAAAATAAAAAATAAAAGCCACAGTCTTACTCTTTTCCTCCAAGTTTTAACTTTTAAAGAAAACCATGGAGAAAAGTCAAAAAGGCCAATTCCAAAAAAGGAATGTCTCTCAGATAATACAGGTCACTTTCAATACTTTAATAACATTTAAACAAACGAATCAAGAAAATGCTCTGTAAGGTTACAGGAGTGTATCTCCAAGCTGGACTGCATGCCAAAATTTACTAACTCACAATAATTTAAATTGCCCTTTTACTGCCTCTGAGTTGAAAACCTTTAAAACTATTTCCTAAATTCCAGGATATAGCAGGGCTGGCTCTACTGAGAGCAGCTATAGTCAAAGGCCACCCAAGATATCCCAAAGGCAATACGGCTGGAAAAAAATGGATAACTGCCAATAGTAACTCTACTCAAATCTCTAAATCCTATACCTCCTATTTCTACCACTCTTTCCTCACCCCATCTCCAACCAACAGACACAAGAAAATATCATGCACAAACTTTTGAAGACATGGAAGCTGGGAAGGATCATGTATAGATGCTTGAAGTAAACACCTAAATCTCTATCTTAAAATATTAACAATCATAGAATCCATAATAACATTAAAAAGTTTATATTAATAAGGCATAGTCTTCCAGATAATGTTCCAAGTGCTTCAAAAATAGGAACTCAATATTCACGGGAACACTATAATACAGGCATGCTGTTAATAACTATTTCACAAATAAGAAAACTGAGACCTTGACCTTTATAACTTACTCTAGGTTACACAGTAAGAAAGTGTCATTACTGTGCTTTGAACCCATGATGGCTAGCTCCCAGGACCAAATTCTCAAGAGTTGGGATATCCTGCCCCTGTATCCCTTGTTTGTTACATCTAAACTATCTACATAGAAGCACAAAAAACTTAAGTATGAAACCGGCACTGTAGAACAACATACAACCAAAAAAGGGATGATAAAGTTCTTTATATACTCATGATGAAGATCCAAGCTATACTGTTACATAAAGAATGTCAGTAAAGTGTCTGTTTTTACAAATATTCACAAAAATGTCAATAGTTTCCTCAGTAGTTGGATTTCAGGTTTGGTAGGGAGTTTTACTGTTTTGTTTTTACCATTTTTGTTGTCATTGTTTCCTATGCAGTTTCAATTGGAATATATACATGTATAATTTTTTATAATCAAAAAGTAAGTTTATGTTTTTCTTCCTCTAGTTATAAATTATTTTTTAAAAATAGACAAGGGGAGAAAGGAACTAACTCTTAATAAAAATATAACAATTCTTTAGGCTTTACTTTTAAATGATTGGAAAGGTTTGGGTTAACTAAAAACAAAGTGACATTCTTATCTACCCAAGATAAAATACTGTAATTATAAATAATACACAATCAGAAATAATGTATGTGTAGAATCAGGTTTCAGAGTATTCAACAGTTAATACTAAATTATCAAGTGCATCCACACTTTATTCTCCTGAGACATGTAGGCATGAATTATACTTATGACATATTTGTTTTTAGTTTAGAAATGATACAATGTCAAGAGTTACCTAATAGTTGAAATGACCTAAGAGAAATATATACCAAATATTTATAGTGATTGTTTGTTTTTAAGAGAAGGCATAACAAAACTGCCTTAGAGTTATTGAACTGGGAGTTGATTTGCCAATTCTGACAAACTTTACGCTGTCTTGAAATATAGAGGTTATATCCTAGTAAATCTGTTCAATATAGTTAAAAAATCATATTACCATAATTAAACAAATCCCTGAGGTAATTTTTAAAAATCCAGGTCAGTATGCTACTATTTTTCTCATATTTTTTAACCATCTTAACCATTTTTAAATGTATGCCATTTTAAAATATATAGTTAGTAACGTTAAGTATATTCACATTGCTGTGCAAAAGAACTATAGAACTTTTCATCTTGCAAAACAGAAACTATAATCATTAAACAACTCCCCGTGTTCCCGTACCCCTTAACCCTGGTAACCATGATTCTACAATTTTTCTACTAGTTTTTATTTTTATTTTCATTTAAACAAAGACTATAAAAGAATTAACCCTAATGCAAATACTCATCATCATTTCTAGGGAAGGCCATATTTGACCATGAAACTCAAGACTCCATTGTATTTACAAAAAATCTGAATTATCTAAAAACCAAATGCAAGACCGTAGTTAAACAGCCTGCTAAATCAACTCCCAAATTTTGTTGAAGAAAATACTTCCTTAACAGAATTACTGAAAATTAAGTTTTTAAACTGTTACCAAGGCTAGAGAGGCATATCATCTGCATGGCATTCAGAGCATTACCAATAAACCGAATTTAGAAAGGAGCTCTCCGTTAGAATAAATCCCTCCTTTATACAGCAACCTCCTTTGAAGAGAAAATTTCCAGCATGTCTTTCCCCACCTTTAGGCAAAAAAAAAAAAAAAAAAAAAAGCAGGGGAGGGCAGAAGTTTCATTGACCCAAAGAGCAATAAAGTTCATTATAAAACTTTTCATTGGGAAAATTTCGATAATTGTCTAACAATAATAAAACTTGTGTTAAAAGGAATCAAAGTTGATCAGAAAAATTCTTTGGAAAAACTGTGCCTTCTCAAGAAAATACTTAGCTATTTTTATTGAAAATTTCAACTGGCTTCAGTAGCTCATGCCTATAATCCCAGCACTCTGCAAAGTCAAGGCAGGAGAACAGCCTGAGTCCAATAGTTCGAGACCAACCTGGTCAAAATGGCAAGACCCCATCTCTACAACAAATTTCAAAAAATTAGCTACACATGATGGCATGTGCCTGTAATCCCAGCTACCCAGGAGGCTGAGGCAGGAGGATCCCTTCAGCCCAAGAGACGGAGATTACAGTGAGCTGTGATCATGCCTGCCTGGGAGACAGAGCAAGACCCTGTCTCTAAAAAGTAAAAATAAAAAACAGAATTGTAATAAAAACAGTCTAATGACTACAACAGAAGCCAGGACAATTGGTTTGTGGCTACCAGTCACCAGGTAAATTAGCTATCTTCAAAAAGTGTAAATGGGCCAGCCACAGTGGCTCACACCTGTAATCCCAGCACTTTGGGAGGCTGAAGCAGGCAGATCACCTGAGGTCAGGAGTTTGAGACCAGCCTGGCCAATATGGTGAAACCCCATTTCTACCAAAAATGCAAAAACTAGTTAAGCATGGTGGCGCACACCTGTAATGCAGCCACTTGGGAGGCTAAAGCAGAAGAATCACTTGACCCAGGAGGCAGAGGTTGCAATGAGCTGAGATCATACCACTGCACTCCATCCTGGGCAACAGGGCAAGACTGTCTCAAACGAAAACAAAAACAACAACAAAAAAGGGTATAAATGAAATGCTTTAATGATCATTCTCTGAATGACACCAAAGTTTCCCAAGAAAGATTTCTGAATGAAAAATTTAAAAAGCAATTTCAAATGTTACTTGACAAATCCCTAAACAGGCTAAAACATTCAACATGCTAATATGCCTAGAATAATCTGCACGTTACCTTGATGATCACCCAAAAGATTCTAAAATTTCTCAGCCTCCATTTTCAAGCTGAAATCTTGGTGTAAAGACAAAAGTAATTTTATTACATCTTAATTTTTAAAGTGAGTATTATTGTTAGGATGATGGGAATGAAAATAAATTAGTCACCAATCCATAAAAATTATCACTGAACTATGTATTTAATCTGACTCCACTTCTCATTCACAGTTACTCTTCCTACATATCAAACAACAGTACCAAGAATGCAAATATCACTATTTGCAACCTTTTAAAACTTCAAATAGTATTAATAATTAACATCAGTTCTTAATAAGACAACATTGCAATCGGCAGACATTTCGAACTTGAGAGAAAATATTTACTGCTTACCAAAAACAAACAAAAAACTCACTATGTTGACACGGCCTCATTTTAATTCAAGGAAAAAGTGCTTCTGTCCCATCAACTAACCATAGTGCAGGATTTTAACACAGCTAATCTTGAGAAGTAATTACCTTCTCTAGATTCTAGCTCTCTAGAATCATCTCTTACCATTCTTCCCCTTATTCTGTCTACTCCAGCCATTGGAGCCTTGCTGTTCCTTGAACAAGCCAAGCAAACCTCAGGGTCTTCACCCTTTGCTTTGAATACTATTGCTGAACTTTTTCCGTATCTCTGCTCAAAAGTTACCTTATTTGCTCACCTTCTACAAATTATGGAACCCCCACACAACTGCCACTCTTTCCCTATACCTCTTTGTTTTGCTCCATACTATTATATCATCATTTATTTTTGTTTATTGTATCTTCTTTACCTCCCTAAAATATAGATTTGAGAGGGCACATACTTTGTTTTATCCACTGCTGTTTCTTTAGTTCCTAGGACAATGTCCCGCATATAATAAATGTTGAATAAATATTTGTGGAATGAGTAAATAAATCAATAAGTGAGCAATATATGACTGAAGTTCAGATTTGCTAAATTTTGTAATTTACTTCATGAAGTTCACAAAGCTTGTAACTAGTGCGACAACATACAAATCTCCTAACTTTCTCTGTAAGTGCTGCATTTAGGGCAGGCACTCATGTTAGTCCAGTTGGCCACCGCCAGGGATGCAGGATGGCAAGATAAGGAGCGTGGAGACCTCCACACAGAGGCAGCTGATATCACAAAAACACCTAGAAAGCAATAGTACAAATGGCAGGTACATTGCCTAGTTCATCTAGTCTACATTCATTCCACTTATATATTCTCTCTTGCAATCAAATTCATCCTCACTGCAGAAGAAAACTGTTCCCTGGAGCAACTGCCTATCACCAGCAATACTGTACATCATGCTACTTTAAAAGAATCTACAAAAAAAAAAAAAAAAAAAAAAAAAAAAAAAAAAAAAAAAAAAAAAAAAACTACACTGAATGGCAATCACTGTGGAAAGAATGTCTAATTGGAAGTTCTAGTGCCAACTCTCTTTTCAAAACTCTTTGAGAGTTTATGCCAGATCATGACAGATGGAAGAAGGAAATGGACCACTCATTCAACAAATATTTATTATATACTGACTATAAAGAAGATAATTCATAAGTAATTCGATCCAAACTACAGGGTGTGTGTGAGAGTGTGTGTGTATGTGGGCACACACGTCTATTTTAAAAAGTGCTTCTAGAAAATCCTACATTAAAACCTTCAAAAAAGAGGAGCAGAACTGAATTTCAAAGATGATGTTACCTAAGAAATGAGGCATCTAGAAATATTATTTCAATAATAGTTTCAAAACGGTTTCAACTGCATATTACTAGGATATACTTATTATAAGATAATTTACATTGTTATTATTAGGTTACCTTAACTTGGTAATTATTGTGTGCCACACACTTCTAAAAACCTTACAAGTGTTCATTTATTTAATTTTCTCAACAATCCCATGGTGTAAATATTTTTACCCTTACTTAACAGGTAAGTAACTTGGGACACTGTTCAATAATTTGACCAGTGGTAAATTACAACTGGAAAATTACAGAGCCAGGATCCACACACAGGCATTCTGTTCCTGGGCTGGCACCTGTAATAACTACAATCAACAATGTGTAGAATATAGTTCACTAAAAATGTAATCCTAAAGTGGTATGTTGGAAGAAACATACCACAAAAGACTGCTGTGAAAAAAGCCAATAAAAAATACAATACCAATATATTAGCTTTAATAATATAATGTTTACAGATATTTGACCATTCATCACTATATATTCATGGTTACCTGAAGTTCCCCCCACCAAGGCTAGAAATTAAGTACTATTTTAAGATAAAATCATTTACAAAACTATCTCTCAAGTAGACTTTATAGTGTATTATATTATCATATTTAATATAACAGGTAATTTATACATTGGTTTTAAAGCAGTATTTTCCAACTATTCCCCAAAACTCAAAGAAAAACTCGTTACCCTGAATTTATAAAAAGCTGATCTTAAATACTGACATGGTTTGGCTGTGTCCCCACCCAAATATTGAATTATAGCTCCCATAATTCCCACGTCATACGAGGGACCTGGTGGGAGGTAACTGAACGATGAGGGCAGGTCCCTGACATGCTGTTCTTGTGATAGTGGGTAAGTCTCACAAAATCTGACAGGTTTATAAAGGTGGGTTCCCCTGCACATGATCTCTTCTCTTGCCTGCCACCATGTAAGACATGACTTCACTTCCATCGTGATTGTGAGGCCTCCCAGCCATGTGGAACTGTGAGTCAATTAAATCTCTTTCCTTTATAAATTACCTACTCTTGGATATGTCTTTACTAGCAGTGTGAGAACAGACCAATACAAATATGAAGCATGAAGTTACATAATTTATTACTTCATAATATAGGCATTATTATCTACTACTGAGGACCTAGAGCTATATGATATTGATGACATTTTTGTCCATTACAATATGTTTAAGGTTGAAAATCTGAATTTACTGAAACTAGATGTTAACTCTAATCAAGTAATCTCTCTGAAAGTTCAGAAATGAAAAACATATTAAAACTTATAAACACCCTCCACTAGAAATAATAAAAGGGACACAAACTGTAATTCTTGGCATTGGGCATATTAACCAACCAATTGGCTAAAAACTCTTTTTAAAAACAGACATATTATAAAACTTTTTTCAGCTCCACAGATCTGACCTAGAATAAACATCCTAACACTCACTTTATCTTTGCGGCAAATTTTAATAAATGTGTTACCAGCATAATTTGTAAACAGCTACTGAATGTGTATGCAACATTTCTTTATTAGAGTAGAAAAGGTCATAACATCACAAAGAAATGAAAACAAAAGGCATCTGGGAAACAAGCTGCATCTTACAATAAAAATAACAAAATTTAGCTGGGTGCGGTGGCTCACACATGTAATCCCAGCACTTTGGGAGGCCGAGGCAGGCAGATAATGAGATCAGGAGATTGAGACCATCCTGGATAACACGGTAAAAACCCATCTCTACTAAAAATACAAAAAACTAGCCAGGTGTGGTGATGCATGCCTTTAGTCCCCAATACTCAGGAGGCTAGGGCAGGAGAATCACTTGAACCTGGGAGGCCGAGGCTGAGGTGAGCCGAGATCATACCACTGCATTACAGCCTGGGCGATAGAGCAAGAGACTCTGTCTCAAACAAAAAAAAGTAAAAGAACACAAAACAGGAAAAATGTAATCAGTGTGCCAATAATGAAAAAACCATCAGGTATGTGTTAGAACTATCAATAAAAATTTTCAAAACAAACATATATTAAAATGAGTGTTTTATTTCCAAACAGTCACCTCAGAAGGCTATAGTTATTCCTTTGCTCAAAAAAAAAAATTTCAAACTCTTGCCTTGGAATTTC
The DNA here is from genome assembly GCF_001604975.1 of Cebus imitator. NCBI lineage: Eukaryota > Metazoa > Chordata > Mammalia > Primates > Cebidae > Cebus > Cebus imitator. The sequence goes on along the minus strand of NW_016107459.1, from coordinate 1,418,146 downwards.
TATTAAAGGCAATTTATGAAACATACCAGCCTGAAGATATGGTAAGGTCACAGTAATAGTAACCCACTCTCTCTAGCTCAGCTCTAATCCAGAAGAATCAAAGCCCATCTAAAATCCCCAGGAGTTCTCCTACCATGGCCTCCAATGTTATCCTCCTCATTACCAAGAACCTCTTTATCTCTCATCCTGCCAATGGACATACTCCCTAATCTCACTCACCTTCCTCCTTGCTCACAGCCTTTCTGCCACATTAACCTCCTTTCTATTTCTTGCACACATTCAGCTCTTTCCTGCCTCAAGGCCCCTGCACTTGCTAATCTCTGTGCCTGCAATGTGTTTTCCCAGCCCTTTGCATGATTAGTTCTCATACTTACATCAACGCTGCCTCCTCAGAGGGCCTGTCTTGACTGCCCAATCTCAAATGAAACTCTTACCCCCAGATACCCATCCCCTTCTCCCAGTTACTGTCTGGCACATCACCTTATTACATTACATTGCTTATTTTTTTTTTAACTTGTGAGTTACCATTTCCTCTTAGTAGACTACAAGGTGCATAACTTTGTTTATCTCTGTATTTTCAGTGTGTACAACAGTACAGAGCACATAGCTGGCTGTGTCTGCCCCATGGGTTCTATAAATCCTAGTCTAGAAGTTCCCTGCAACCTTGACATAGGCTGTATAATCAACGCTCATCTTTTCCTTTCCCAGATTTGATTATATTTATGTCCTTTCCTAAGTCCAAGCTCCTTCCTACATTTCATATCATGTCCCATGTGGCCTTTGTCAGAAAATGGAAAAGCACACTCTATATCCAAGGCCCAGAACATGGTAAGAGATAAAAAAATATGTGTTGACTATCACCTCTTCTTATGGCTCTGACACGTATCATTCAAGAGAAGGTCAGTACTAGACAACCATACCAACAGGACATAACCTGCCATACTGATAATTTACCAATTTTTCCTAAAAGATGGTAGCAGTAACAATAAAATCTACAAGGACTAAGTTTGAATACACTTCAATTATCTTTTTCCTAAATTTCTTCTCATGAGTCTTTGATTTCTCATGCAAACACAACACGCGCACGCGCGCGCACACACACACACACACACACACACACACACACACACACACACACCACAAAAAAAAAAAAAAAAAAACCTGCTTCTCTTAGGCTCTCCTAATCTCCATATTATCCAGACAAGTCTAAATTTGCACATGTACCAAGCATAGACCAAGTTTACTTTTCTTTCTCTTTTTATGTCTTCTCTTAAACCGAAGACATACAAATTGCAAAAATTTCAAGCAGTGCAAGAATGCACAAATGCCAGACACCGTGGTTCACTCCTATAATCCCTTGATCACTTGAGCCCAGGTGTTTGAGACCAGCCTGGGCAACAAAGCGAGAGCTTATTTCTACAAAAAAATGTAAAATATTAGCCAGGCACAGTGGCACACATTTGTAGTTCCAGCAACTTGGGAGGCTAAGGCAGGAGGATGACTTCAGGCCAGGAGTTCAAGGCTGTATGGAGCTCTGATTGTGCCACTGCACTCCAGAGCAAGACCCCATCACCAAAAAAAAAGTACACAGAGAAATAAAGTTAAGGTTCCATCAAGCCTACTGCTCAGAACAGTTTCTAAATCCCACTATCGAATCAAACAAAAATCAGTTTTCTCACTTTAAACCTTTGCATTGGTCTTAATACATCTGTGGTATTAGGTTCAGTTCGAGGAGTTGACTTAAAGAGACATTTAAAACCTACACTACTTCTAAAGGTAAATGCTAAGGGATGTGAAGATAGGGAAACTCATGAGGAAAACATTTGATGAAATGTCTTCTTACAGAATATCCACAAGACTCAAAGGGAAATATAATTCATTCACCTATTTGAAAGGCTGTAATGTGCAAACATGCATGTTTGTTGTGCAGGACACTAAAGAACAGAAGTAGAACTGTTGGGTCAAAAAGACAAAACACAAATCCTGGCGATACACGAGAAGACTACCTTGGGAAGTAAGGGTCTATCACATAAAGTAACCTCTAGGGCATTTCCTAGAAACTTAATGCTTATTAGGATTGAAAACAAGGAAAACCAAAATGTTTCATTAAAACGTTTCATCACTTAATTCAATCAATCAGGTTCACTAATAAATCTAGAAGAGACTTGATTGCAAATGCAACCCAGCTTCCCATTCGTCCTCTATTACCACTGTGATCATTAATCAATAATTACTGAATATGTACTGGGAATTCTAAAGTAATCTTGAATAAATAAGACTTGGGGATTTTCTTGAGGGATAAGAGGGGCTCATGATCTAATAAAATATATGAACTATTAATTGTATTTAAACTGTACTGCTGTGAAATCTAATATAGAATCCCAAAATTTGAATTGATTTCCCTGGCCATGGTCTTAAAAGACTGTAACTTGTTTGTTTTAACTTTAATGTAACCACTTTATCATGAGGTATAAAACAAAACCTAGTACAGCCAAGGATTTCTCTTTCATAAATCTAACATTCAGTATTAACTGTTAAAGCATTAAAATATTATAAATAGCATGCCAATTTCAAAGTCCTTCAAATCTTTGATTTGTCATAGAGGTGTTTACAGCATAATAAACAAAACTAACTACCTGATGTCATATGTTATTAAAACTGCTATTTACTTCTAAAAAAGACTTGATCTATGGTGCCTGAACTCTGAAAAACAAGGAAGAAACTGGCAGTTGGATAAAAACAGAACTGTCACATTATTTAGTCAATTCCAGTTCAGATCCCAAGTAACTTACCCTTAACCTTTTTGCTGAAATGATCTAAGTAACAAAAGCTTCATAATAAAAATATACTTTTTGTTTTTACAAAAGCAAAGCTACATAAGTTCCCAAACATAAGTATACAAAATGGAACCCAACTGGTACAGGAGAAACATCTAGAAAGCATGTTAAAAATGCAGAGTCTAATGAAACTCTAAATATCTTAAATTCAAAGTCTGGGTCAAAGTCCTGGAATCTACACTTTTAAAGTCTCACTGATGATTCTGACTAGTAGTCAATCTGGAAACCACTTATATTTTTTTGTTAATAATCTCAGTACTCTCGTACAGACAAGTCTTTGATTCTCTAGGATCTATTCTCTGGTTAAGAAACACACAGACCTGACCCAGTGCTTCAGGCCTATAATACCAACACTTTGGGAGGCTAGGACAGGAGGATCACTTGAGGTCAGGAGTTCAGACCAGCATTGTCCTCCAGTACCTTTTTCTCAAGAAGAAAAATACTTTCAGAACAAACCTACTCATAGTCTGCTCTGGATAGCATTATACAAATTACTAAATTTCTTAATTTTACCACTTCCAAAAGTTAATATCCCAGAAACCATTTGAAAAATACTGGGCTGTAATCAGATCTCAATGGAACTGAATCACAACACTTAAATCCCTGATCCAAACAATGTAAACAGCATCAAATTGTTAATGTTATTATAATAACTACTTTCTCTTTCTTCAATTAAAATTTAGCCAGGACAATTATCATGAAGTACAGTGGCCATTGTTAAATCAATTTCCAGACCTTGGGGGAAAACATTTAACAATTCACAGAATTCAAATAACAAATGCTGCAAATTCTTCTCTAACTCGAAACTCTTCTCATTATATTTAACATTTACAGCAACACACCAAAGGGAAATTCCTTTCTTCCATCTTTACCATAAAAAAAAAAAAATCCCTGGAATCCTTACTCTTTCTGTTACCATAGTTACCAACACATACAGTGTTGGCAACTGCTGCTCCCTGTGACACACACTAGTATACCTACTCTATAAACCTACCTGACTTCAGTTAAGTTCCATTGGCTAATAAATGTTAATAAAAATACACTGAGGCTAATAAGGGTAAAATTTGCCAGTCCTAGGACCATAGTGAATACCTTATAATGGTCAGTCTCCTTGTCACATCACATAAAAGTAGCTAGAGAAGACTAAAATTCAAAACCACACAATACAGTTGACCCTTGAACAACACAGGTTTGAACTGCACAGGTCCACTTATAGGCAGATTTTTTTCAATAAAAGTTACATCAAGTGTGCCCACCTCTCCTGCTTCCCTTTCACCTCCACCTATTCCACCTCTGCCACACCGAGACAGCAAGACCAGCCCTTCCTCTTCCTCACTTTATGATGACTCCTTTTCACTTAATGAACAGTAAATATATTTTTCTCTTCCTTATGACTTTTAAATAATGCTTTCTCCAGCTTATTTTATTCTAAGAATATTTACTATGTATAACATACAAAATATTCATTAATCAATTGTTTATATTATGGGTTAAGGCTTCTGGTCAACAGTAGGCTATCAGTAGCTAAGTTTTGGGGGAGTCAAAAGTTCTACATAGATTTCTGACTGCACAGGAGGCTGGTATTCCTAAAACCTATGTTGTTCAAGGTCAATTGCATATCAGCCTACTGAGGAGACTCCAAAGGAACTTTGAGTCCATTAAATGTGATTTGCTTGATTTTCCACAAAGTCTATGACGGGGCACTATGCCAAAAACACAAAATCTTTCGCCATGCAATTGTGAATAACAGGTCAAGAAAGAGAGGAGGTTAGTTTAGAAATGGGAAACAAATGATAGAGATAATTAGTAATAAAAGCTCTGGATGAAAGAATTCAGAAAATGACATCCCTAAGAAATTAATGGTATCATTTAATGAAGGGCAGCATGTTTTCATATTCTAGATTCTCTTGCAAAATGGAAAACAAACCACTTAAAAACACAGAAAATCCTTTGTAAAATGCTGTGACTAGCCCCGTAAAAAGAAGACAGGTGGAAACTGGCCCATCTGACTGGAAAAGATCAAGGTCTGTTGAAACTCAAGCTAGTATAGGTATGGGGAAACAGGCATCCTCATACTAGTGAGTAGGAGTGTCTCCATAAAGATATTTGGCAGTATCAGTCAAAATTACAAATGCATATAACCCTCTGACTCAGCAATTCCATTTACAGGAATTTATATGACAAATATACATATATATATAGACACATATATGGGCAAAACTTAACTGCAGTGACAGTAAAAGCAAAAGACTAGAAAAAATCTAAATGTCTACATTTATATATATGTATATATATGGGCAAAACTTATACTGCAGTGTCAGTAAAAGCACAAGACTATAAAAAATCTAATTGTCTATCAATAGAAACTAATTTAAAAAATTACGGCAAATCCAAACACAGTGTAGCTGTGAAAAAGGAATGAAGATATATTTACTAATGTTGGGTTAAGTGAACAAAATGCCAAAAAAATAAGTATTTCTATTAAGGATACTATTTGCGTTAAAAGGAGGGCAGGGAGCAGATATACCTATAAAGACAATCTCTGGAAGTATACTACTAACACTGGTTGCTTCCAGAAAGGGGAAATGATCAGCAGGGCACCAGGAGACATTTCCCCCTATATGCTCATGTATCTTCTGAATTAAGAAACTAAAAGGGAGGAGAGGTAAAGGATTAAGCAAGAAGATTTCTTAAGTAACAAATCTGAAACACTGTGGCCTTTTAAAAATGTACTCTTTATTTTCTCCTCTCATCTAACTTTTTCTTTCTCATTCCATCCTATTAACTTTTCCAGTTCATTTTACTCTCCTCTATTCAGACCTATTAGGAATATTTACTACAACTACTTAGCCCAGTTGGGAGCCCAGTTGCTAAATGCCAACAAGGCTGGTGAACTTTGTTCTAGTAATTGTCATAAAAAATGAGTGACAACATCAGCCATAAAAGAAATCTGAGTATTTACAGAAGGGTAGATAACTATACTTAAACATCAGGAAAGAAAAAATATAAGAAAAAAGGTGAAGGAATAAGGAAATACTCATTCAATATTCTCTGCTTTGTCCATTCACAGTTTATTACCTTTTAAAAAAAAAACTCTTAATAAACCAAGTATGCTAGAAAAGTGATTTTTTCCCTCTCTGTTAATTAAGGAACCAAACCTATCTTCTCAACAAGACTATACAGTGGTCCAAACATAGAATACCTAAACAATCAGTAGACATCACGGTCACTGTTCTTTAGTTAATTAATGTTTTCTCTTTTCATTCCCATTAGGTCATTTATTTGCAAATACATCCACATATTGTTATTTCACAAGCTAATATCTAGTTTTGTCAAATTTTATATCACATAATATTTTTAGCATCTCAGATACTAAAATAAAGGCCTAAAGTCTCATACACCAAAGCTGAAACATAATTATCTCTCGCAAGATACCAAAGGAGTAATTCCTTTTTTGTTTAAAGCAGCATTTGCTTCTAGAAATAACTAAATCATACCTGATTTCTCCTCCACACAGTTGTAACTGGGGGAAAGACACATGACTGGACCTGGGGTACATGGAAATCTGAGTAAGAACTACTCCTAACGGGATGTCACAGACCCAAAGACCACTGCTCAACTGTGTATTCACATGCAGCGTGAGTAGCAACTATCATAAAGAAAAGCTCTTTGCCTCAAAAGTTCTAAAAAATAATTGAAAGTTCACAGGCTCGAAATTAATAATAATCAAATCTGCCTGTATAACACTTTTTAATTTACAAAGCATTTCTCATACATCAAAGAAAATCAGAAGCTCAAATTAATGAACTGATTTTCTAGCTAAGATTTAAATCCAGGTCATTCTAATATATAGCTGTACATTATCTATTATCTATCTATTCTTAGTTTAAGTAGGTAGATGTATCTAACTCATGTATTAGTGAATAGGTTATATGAAAATGTTCTTTCCCAAAGTCTAAAGTGCTATTCTTATCTTTTTTTTTCTTTTTGAGACAGGGTTTTGTTCTGTGGTGCAGACTGGAGTACAGTGGCATGATTACAGCTCACTGTAACCTTAAACTCTTGGTATCAAGTGTTCCTCCCACTTTGTCCTCCCAAAATGCTGATATTTCAGGTGTGAGTCATTGCGCCTGGCCTACTATTCTTACTTTATCCAAACCCTACAAGCGGTTTCCTCCATCAGATACAAAAGTCTGGCCTACCAGTAAAATTTCTCTTAATCACTTTCCAAAATGCCAAACATTTACTGAAATCAAATAAGCAAGCCCCTTTTTTCCTAAAACTACGAATTTTCAATTAAAAAAATATAGGATTTTCATTTCTTTACAAATCATAGAGCAGAAAAATTTCTCCAGGATTTATACTGAGATTCCTGACATTTGTGACCACAAAAGATATAAAACTGCCACATGGGAAAAGACAGGTCTCTCAACCTCACACAAAGGGTAATTAATGTTTTTAAAGCAGAGTGAATATACATGTGAAATATACATCATATAGTTATACAAACTAAATTATTTTCTAACTTGGCATAATGACAGGGTAACTGGGAGGGAATATAAAAGAAAATACTCAAGAGCTTAAAATTAACAATGGGCCCATTTATTCAAGGTAGGACAGCTCTCTCATTACAACCTGAGAAGACTGAAAGTCTTTCTGTCTTCCTCTAAGAGGGAAACTGCAGCTGGCAGTTCTGGAGAATCACTCAACTATATTCACAGCTTTACTTGGAGTCAAGCAATGGCAAGAAAAGTCTTCGTCTTCATGATGCATTGGACAACATGGACAAAATGCTGACTTTGAGATGTTTAAATTTCATCCTTGGAGGATCAGTTCCATTAACTTCTCCTGAAGGAAACCAATACCCACAAACAAAAGATTTACACCCAATGAAACTGAGAAACACTTACCAGAATCTGTCATTTCATAGAATATGGTCTTAGGACATGGTCTAGTTCTATAGCACTGTGCTTATTTATTTTCCATCCAACCTTTGTACTCCCCACTTTGTATCTTCTTCAATGGCTTCTAGGAAGTATTACTATAACTACCTAATCAATGAATTCACAGCAAAGTATTTCACAATTCTGTCTTTCTCTGTTCTGTGTTAGACTCCCAAACAGAGCTCCATCATCCAAACAATGGTAAGTTTCTTCTGCTTTTCAAATCCAATTAAAATTCTGTCCAAGCTTTTAACAATTTATCTTCCCCTAACTCTTGAGAATCAAAGTCATTGTTACTTAGATACTAAAAAGTTTGATGTAATTCTTATCTCTTAAAGAAACATCTAAAATGTGTTTACAGAGAACTGGGAGATCCTCTTCAGGTAAACCAAATATTGACAGTGAAGAAAAGAGCTCAAATATGAGAAAGTAACACACAGCAGAGTATTTCAACTTTAGGATATAACAACTTAAAAGATGTTACTCACAAATACATTATCTTTCTTATCATTCCATCATGAAGAGTATCAACTGGCCAAAATATAGCCTTGAATTATACAAGTCTCCTATTTCTTGTTATAAAATATACCGGCAAAACCCAACAAACCCACAATGCTACAATGAAACCTATCCTCACATTCCATGGCTTAAGGGCAATTCCATAAATACAGGGTCATAGAAAGACAGCCTGCAAACTTATGTAGCCGGAAATTAAATGACATGTGATCATGCAGCTAGAGAAACCTAAGGATCTTTTTAAAAAGCTGGCAGGAACTGCCAATCTTATCTTAGAAATCCACCCATAAAACAGTATGCAAAATTCATACAATACAGATGACGAAGAAATTTTAGTACAGTGTTAAACTGTTACAGCTTGTATGCTTTAGGATACAAGTTGTATTCAGAATATTCACATGCTGATACAATAAAATCTAAAGAAAACTCAAGTCCCTGCTAGTGGCTTAGTTATCTCAAAATACAATTCAGTCCTCCAGAGCTCCAATGTTATAAAGGAATGTAAATGACCCTCTGGAGTTCAACATAATAATACCTAATCAGAGGAAAAACTGTATAATTTTGAACTCTAAAGATGCAGATTCCCAGCTAAGTACAAACTTCTGATTATTTTTTCTTTCTTAATTTCAGTGGACAATAAGTAAAAAACAAACAAACAAAAAATCCCATATTGCTATGTTCCCTACAACTATGGGGGTTAAATATTTAATGTTTCAAATCCCTAAATAGTTTTCTTTCTTTTTAAAGTTTATGATATTATTATAAAAGATAATTGAGGGACTGTTAGGCCTTGCTAGGAATTTCATATGCATTATTAAAGTAAGTGAATCATTAAATTACATGTTTTAAGCATGGTTTCAGGTTTTAATTGTTTGTTGATACTATTAATTAAAGAACCCGATGACTAGTAATATCCCAGTAATTTTACATAATTAGGGCAGAAAAAGTATAACTAAAGAACAAATTAAGATGAGAGTAAGTTAAAAATTTATAAGATTAACAATCTTACCACAATATAAATTAGTTATTAAACACAAACCTTTATTAGGCAATAATACTAGGCATATTTAAACCACACAAGGGGTTAAAAATAACTACAATGAAAGGCCAAGAGCCTAGCAGCCCAACTGAGCCAACATTCCCTTCTCTCCTCCCCCTCCCCTTCCAATCCTCTCCAGTCCAGAATGAATTGCATGCCCCACTGCACAAGGCCCAAAAAGGTCACAGTAGATGGCAGAGACTTTTGTAAGAGAACAGAAATAACTCAGCAGCTTTGTTACCATAGTCTCTTTTAATCAGTATGTTCAAAATCCTTAATTAGCACTCTGTCTACACAAGGAAAGCATTTCTTCGGTGCCAGGGGAGGGCACATATGTATGTACACAGTGTTCTGTTGTATCAGCATCACAACATGGAGCTAGTACCTCAAACTGTCTGCCAGGAAAGTGAAGCACAGGAAACTTTTTTAAAGGCACAGTACCACAAAATTCACCTACATACTCTATTTGCATTTCTATTACCACACAACAAAATGATATTCAAGTTTGGCTCATTTAGGTGTCAATTTGTTTCTGAACTTTTTTCAGCAAAAAAAGTAAGCATTTAAACTAAATAATAACTTTTTTTAGATAATTAAAGTAGAATATTTAAAATATAAAGTGCTAACAAAACATAAAAACTGGTAAATAGGATTTTTATGAGATTGCTCATAAAACAAGGATTGCTCCTGTTCTCATAACAGATTGTCAGTAGAAGAAATAAAATACCAACTCCCTCAACCAGGAATAAATCACATGACACATCTTCACATGGATGCTTTACATTTAAAATTTCATCCAACCATGAAAGGTATTAAAACTTGCAGGCTGGATTACATATAAATCTAATTATAAAATCTAACTGAAATCAAGGCAGAAATTGGTAAATTAAAGATAACTTTAAAAAAATCAACAGCCAAGAAACAAAGGAAACTCCATTAGTAAAACGGGATTTGCAATATTTTAATAAGGATATTTAGGTGTTATAAACTTATTTTTAACCTTTCAAAAGATGGATATACATATAAGATGTCGAATATGTATACATATATATATATGTTAATAATATACATGTATGTATAATGTATATTATATTTGGTTAATAATATACATGTATGGATACATATATACATATATATGGATACATATGTATCCATATATATGTATATATGTATCCATACATGTATATTATTAACCAAAATGACAATCTTCTAAATATCTGATTAAAGAAACAAACTAACTAAGTATAAGGTAAAGTGAATTATTAAAGAGGCAGCATAGCATAACTGTTGGAAAGCCAGCTCTTCCATACAAGCCATGTGAGCTCATAGCAGTTATATACAGTGGGAATAATACCACTATTTTGCAGGTTGATATGAGAATTAAATGAGATGACACATTCACAGCACTTGGTAAAAATCCAAAAGTTTGTTGGTAAGATAGTATTTTCACGCGTTGCACAAAAGTGTAAATTGGCACAACCTTTCAAAATGACACAGGTAGACAATGTTCTCCAGGGTAAATTGTTGAGAAAAAAGCAAAGTATAAAACAGTGTATATTACATGCTACCTATGAAAGACAGTGTGTATTATATGCTACCACTTTCCTTATGAAAGAAAATTATACAATTGTTTAAAAAAAAAAAAACTTCCTTATATATTAATATACAATGTTCTCCACGGTAAATTGTTGAGAAGAAAGCAAAGTATAAAACAGTGTGTATTATATGCTACCATTTGAGTAAAGGAGGAATGGAAATTCATATTTATTTGAGTATGCAAAAAGAACCTTTTAGAAATTTATGTAAGTAATTAATAGTAATAATTACCTACTGGTGATGAAACTGAAACGCTACCTTACATATAGTTAAACCTCAATAAATAGAAGCTGCAATTACTCCTCTCATCAGTGCTATCATCATCATCATCATGAAAACATATCCTTAAAATACATACACAGAATACATTCAAACTAAATCTTTAATGAGGTAAAAAGCCATATCTCAATTATTCATAGGCTATCTAGTTGGAGCTCCAAGCCCTTCATTTCCTCTTCAAGGGTAATTAGCTTTTGGCCATCTTACTGCTGGCTATCACCTCCACCAGAAAGTGAGCTGAGGAAATAATTCCAAAACCATCATTCTATTCCATTTTGATCAACAGTTTTTAATAAACAGCTTTTAAAACTGACAGGATTAAAATCCCATAGCACAACCTTCTAAAATTATATATAACAAAACTAAGATTCAGAGAATTTCCCAAATTAGGGACAGTTCAAAAATTTATAGTCTGTCCCTAAATGGTTTTCCCATTTTATTATTGATAACATGGGGGAAAACAGAAAAGAAGTTAAATTGAAATCGGTTATCCTCACTAAATCCACTCTCCTCATCTTTTATTATAGATAACCAAATTTGCCAAGATCAAATCCCAGGAGCAATGATAGTAAGTAAAGGATAGGTCAACAGAGAATTAAACAACTCAGCCTGGCGACTAAGCACTGAATGAACATCTATAATAAAATCTGTAAAGTTTACTTACACTAGAAATTGTCAGAGGCATGTTGAAATCCTTGCCGCCTTGCAGCCGGAAACCCCAAGGAGCTGGGCCAACCAGTGACACACTGTAGTTGCTCATGGTTCTAATGGCTCAAAGTCCAACGACAGAAAATGAAAGATGCTGTGAAAGATAATTAGATGATCAGCAAAAATGTTGACTTGAAACTCTACTACATAAATTATGTTTAATATTTTGTTTTGGGGGCTGAGAGGATATAGCGAGTAAGTCTAAATTAAGTTCTTCATCAATTTCAGTTTAAGAAAAGCAATCTGTGGCCAGGCGCAGTGGCCCACACTCGCAATCCCAGTACTTTGGGAAGCTGAGGCCGATCACCTGAGGTCAGGAGTTCAAGACCAGTCTGGCCAATGTGGTAAATTTTGTATTTTCTATTAAAAATACAAAAATTAACCAGGCGTGGTGGTAGGCGCCTATAATCCTACCTACTCAGAAGGCTGAGGCAGCAGAATCGCTTGAAACCAGGAGGTGGAGGTTGCGGTGAGCTGAGATTCAGCCACTGCACTCCAGCCTGGATGCCAAGAGTGAAACTCCATCTCAATAAAAAAGGCAATCTGTCAGCTAATATAAATTTTCTACACTCATGGCAATTTCCAGGGTCTAAAAATTCCATATCAGAACACACTTCTAGACACTTAATCTGTTTCACAACTTGCTACAATCCAATTTGTGGCTTCTTGGATACAAATTTTAACTCAAAGTACTTCACAACACTTCACTAATGTATATAAGAAAGAGCAAAATTTTATTTCAGATTGAATTCAAAATAATTTTCTCCTTCCCTCCACTTCATGTATTCTTTTGTCTGCCATTGGCAAGAGTCTTTCAATTGCACTTACTTAAATTCCAGGTTACTCTGACATGTGAAAGAGCCTGCAAATCAGTAGGCTCCCATTCGTGCTTTCCAAATACTTAATTCTTTAAAATGAGAAGCTGTTTTTCAATGCATAAAACTATTCTCTCCAATCATGAACTACAACTTGTATTTCCTCCTATAGGGACATGGTATTTTCCACACTTAAAGTGCTATCTATTTTTCCTTCAAATAGTCAAGGATAGGCAATACTCTAGTACAGTGATAGGTTGGTCACAACCTGCTTTTTGTTTTATACACACACCTCACCACGCAGAGAGTAAGCATTTGCCACTCAGTGAAAAAGTTTATCACTAAATATGGTAGAAGTGCAGGGTTAACCTTAATGCATTCAAATGACATTGGCAATTCAGAAAAGAACCAGTGCTTCAATATTTTCTTTTGTCTGTTTTGCTTTAAGTGTGCAAGTAATGATTCTCATAGTAGTACCTTCATATAATTTTTAAAAAGAAAAAAGAAGTCTGATTTGAGTTTCCAATTCGCTGTTACAGTGGCAGGAGAGATAGAGAGGATTGGAGTTTTGTTTGTTTTGTCATTTTTTTTTTAGACAGAGTCTCACTCTGTTGTCAGGCTGGCGTGTACTGGTGCGGTATCGGCTCATTGCAACCTCCGCCTCCCGGGTTCAAGTAATTCTCCTGCCTCAGCCTCCCGAGTAGCTGGGACTACAGGGGCACACCACCACGCCCAGCTAATTTTTGTATTTTTAATAGAGATGAGGTTTCACCATGTAGGCCAGGATGGTCTCAACCTCTTAACCTTGTGATCCATCTGCCTCAGCCTCCCAAAGTGCTGGGATTACAAGCATGGGCCACCGCGCCTGGCCAAGTTTTTTTGTTTTTGTTTTTTTTT
>NW_016107459.1:1362766-1404476 GCF_001604975.1 Cebus imitator | reverse complement strand
AAAATATTAAAAACATAACATACGTGATTTTATAATTTTAAAAACATACTTCTTTGGAAAATCTAAGCTATTCAACCAAATCACCACCTAATATTACCTGTTCTAAAATATTTTTTAATCCATTCAAAATTTCTAGCCCATCACCCCAAATTCATAGTCGCAGCTGTAGATATTTGAACAATGGGTATACTTAAATCAAACATTCCTTCTTCTCATAAAGGGAAAATGGGGCAAAACATTCAAATAGGCCTGGTTTTTAAGGAAAAAATGTATCAGGGAAAATAAAAAATTACAGAAAATTGTATCAGAAACCAAAAGAGCTTTTCTACTGGCATGGTAGTATACTGAACTACTAGGCAATAACCCATTACTTCAGTATTGAAGTAATAGGCACAGAGCACCAAAAAAGATCCAAAGGCCAAGCCAGAAGTCAAACTGATTACATAGGTGAAAAACTACTAGCAGGAAGTTAATAATGAGCCACACATAATTCAATTGCTTTCCTGCTGAAAACAAGCAATTTTCAGAAAACTAATAGGACTGTCCTGATATTGGCACAATACTGTAATCAGAAGCGTGTAAAGCCAACTGATATTTCACAGGCAGCGTACCCTCCTTTATTAATCTTTAACTTGTGTCTGGGGAAGAATATGAAAGTTAGGCTCAACTTCCTCTGGCCCCATTCTTCCCTAGGAGAAAATGTATTTCATTTAGATTATCAACCCATGTACATGTCACTTCCCTTTATTTGGGGATTCCCTTCCTAACTTCTCATTTGTTATCAAAATTCCTAGAACTGGCAAGGTCACAGCCACACTACAAAACCAGTGTCATTTCATTTCTAGTCACTGTCCGTTCATTTCTAGATGCTGCTTCTGCTAGCTTCATTTGGAATTCATTTGCCTTAAAACAGTCTGTGCCCCAAGCAATGGCAATATTTTTATTGGCCTTTGCAAGTCTCCTCCATCTCGTTATTAGTGCCCAAACCCTTCCTCAAATACCAAGCAGGCAGGAAATAGCATACTCTGCTTTCAAACGCGTAGAAAAAGTTGGAATTTTTGTACAGTTGTGGATTTTCTTTTGGGGAATGTCTAAACCATGTCTTTGCTCTAATACTAGGGAAGAAAGCTTGGTATTTCCCACACTTGTCTCAGCTTCTTTAGTGGGTGAAAGTGGGGGGAAGAGAACTCAAGATGAACTACACAGATGACAAAAAAGGCCTGAAATTAAAGAGAAATATCTTGAGAATCTCTCTCTCCGCAATGGAGAGAGAACGTAGGTAGAGCTGAAGAACCAAAGCCACAGGCACAGGATGAAAGCAGCCGACCCGACAGTTTTCCAGCGAGATTCACGCCTAGCCTTGTTTGCCAAATAAGGCTTCCGAGCGGGCCGTTTCCGTGGCAGGCGGGTTCAGCCGTCCTCCCCGTCAGGAAGGCGGACTTGGGATAGGATCTGCAGATCACACCGTAGACGTGCCCTGCCCAGCGCAGCCACGAATTTTCTTTCCAAGCTCTGCCCTGTCCACACGCCCTTCCTTTTTCCACTTATTGTCAAACGCACCGAAGGCACAGTCTTAGAAAAGCCCAAACAAGTACTCAAGTGTTAGCAAATCTGGTGTTCGTGACGGATGTGATTATTAAACGAGCTTTAATTTCTGGACGCGCAGTTTTCCCCAAACAGGTCACACAAAACTAAATATCTGGGAGAGAAAGAAATGCTTCTCAGTAGCCCGAGAGCAAAGAAACACTAACGCGCCTTCTCCGTTGAGTCCCGCTTCCCACCCTCACCCAAGAGCCTGGCGCAGGACGGGCACCCAGACGCCACGGTGGTGCCCTGGCGACGCCGGCAGCCGGGTGGCTGGGAGCCGCAGTGCCCGGGAGCCCGTCCGCGCCGGCCCTCGCTACTGGGCGCCCTCCCGCGTCCCGGTCTCCGCTACGCCGGTCCCCGTCGCCCCCGGCTGCGGGGACTCCAGGGCTCGCCCTCTGGCCTCACGCGGACTCCTGCGCTGCCCTTTCCCGGGCGCTCTTCTCCCAAGCCGCTCTCGCACCTCGGCCGATCCGCGCCCAGAAAGCACCTGAGGAGCCAACCCGGCGCGAGGAGCGCCCCCTCCTCACCGGCAGCCCGGCTTCCCTCCTCGCCCTCCGCGCAAGGCGGCCGCTTCTTTCCCTCCTCCCTCCCGGAGATCTGAGAGGCGCATCGCCGGCCGGCCGCCACTCACCTCGGGTCCGGCGCGGCGCCGCCTCCGCCTCAGACGAGGGCTGACAAGTGACTCGCGGAGCGGGCGCCGTCCCCACGGCCCGCGGGAACTTCCGCCTCCTGGCTCTCCCTCGCCCCGCCCCCGGCGCGGGGCACGCCCTCCGCCCCCGGCCACGCCTCCGAGCCGGTCCCAGCCACGCCGCGGCTGCGACGCTGGGCGCGCGGGCTTGCTGGGGCTGGCTCAAGCAGCCGGGGAAAGACAATCAGGCTACCAGCGAGTTTCGGTGGGAGTTGTCTTAGCGGATTTTGAGCGGTACCTGGCAAAGGTCTAACGCTCCTCGCGTCCGTTTTGTACTGGGTGCATTTCTCTCTCCAGAAATTTGAATTGGCAAGCAGTTGCTCTGCCTAAAAATAGAAGGAGACTTTGGATAAATCTCTATCTATACAAATTCAGCGGTTACTGCCTGGGTTTTTTTGTTTGTTTTTTGGTTGGTTGGGTTTTTTTTTTTTGAAAAAGCTTTATATGCCTGAAAAGTGCAGACCCAGAAGTTTACCTGTCAGGAAGGTAACCCTAACAGGTAGAAGTTAACCCTGTCCATCACACCAGAAGACAGTGATAGAAAACAGCGGCCAAAAGTGATTCAGCCACTGCATGTTCAGTTTATTTTTCTAAGTCCAAATCAATAGTCCACTTTCCAGCTCCTGCACCGTTGCTTGATATGCCCGAGGAATTTTATTCATAAGAAAACGTGAATAATATTCATTGAACATACGGAAAGCAACTAGACTCTTACACTGTGCATTGGCTTATAAAATGTGAAAAGGACAATTCTTAACAAGGGGCATGTGAAGCAAGGATGAACTTCTCATGAGGTCCGTGAACCTACAAGTGCAAGCAGAATTCTAAAGGCGAAGATCCAAAGCTGCTCTTTCCCTAACGGTAGCCACTGGCCACATGTGGCTATTAAAAATCTGGCTACCGTGACTGAGACCATGAATTTTTTGTTTTACATAATTTTAATTAATTTAACATTTAAAACCGATGCAGGATAACAATTCTTTTAAACACTACATTTAAGGACTAAAATGAAGTGAAATGTAGGACTACCATTTAAAATATAATGCCCAAATTGAAGTATGTTGGAAATGTAAAATGCACACTGGATTTCGAAGACTTGGTATGGGAAAATAATGTAAAATGCCTCAATAATTTTTATATTGATTATATGCTGAAATCATCATATTTTATGTTTGGTTAAATAATATGTGATTATAGCCAGGCGCGGTGGCTCATGCCTGTAATCTCAGCACTTTGTGAGGCCGAGGCAGGCAGATCACCTTAGGTTAGGAGTTCCATTCCAGCATGGCCAACATGGTGAAACCTGACTCTACTAAAAATACAAAAATTAGTCGGGCGTGGTGGCGCATGCTTGTAATCCCAGCTTCTTGGGAGGCTGAGGCAGGAGAATCACTTGAACCCGGGAGGCAGAGGTTGCAGTGAGCCGAGATGGCGCCACTGCACTCCAGCCAGGGCTACAAAGCAAGACTCCATCTCAAAAAATATATATAATAATATATGATTAAAATTAATTTCACCTTTTAAAAAATGTGGCTACTAGATAATTTTAAATTACTTATGTGAGCAGGGTGCAGTGGCTCACACCTACAATCCCAGCACTTTGGGAGGCTCAGGTGAGAGGGATGACTTGAGGCCAGCAGTTTGAGATTACCATGGGCAACATAGCAAGACCCATCTCTACAAAAAATTCAAAAAATTAAGTAGGCGTTGTGGTATACACCTGTAGTCCCAGGTTCCGGCTATCTGTATTGCTAAGCCCAGGAGTTTGAGGCTGCAGTCACCTATGATCGTGCCTTCATACTGCAGCCTGGGTGACAAAGCAAGACTCTGTCTTTAAAAAATAAATAAATAAAATTACATTGTGCTTCACATTATATTTTCATCGGGCAGCACCAGTCCATAGCTTTCATCACATTTTTCAAAAGATGGTTTTGGGGGAAAGTGTTTCCTAGTGTGAGAGCTGGTTTAGAGAATCTAATATATGTTATCATGTTTGACATCTCACACAAAGATAAAAATAACAATAGCTACCATTTACAAATACCTACCGTGTGCTATGCAGTGTGGTAGTCCTTACAATAACTTTATAAAATGAATGCCATCCCCAGGTATAGACAATAAAACTTAGGTTGCAAGTGATTACAGCTTGTGCCATGGCTCGAAGTAACCTGTAGGAGTCCCAACTCTGCCCCTCCTCATCTGTTTGCTGTTGATACAGTTAAATTGAGCCTGGATCAACAAAGATTAATTTAAAGACATCAACTGCAGATAGCCTATGGAGTTATCACCAGAGGATAAGCCTCTTGAGGTGATGAGGAAGAGCTGAGAGTGGGCAGACTGTTGCTTACTTATGCAAATTCCACTTTACCCCACAATTGCTAGCCTGTCTCTGAACTTCCTCCTCCTACTGCAGTTTAAATCCTGGGCTACGATTAAATTAACGAAATTAAGGTGTCTTGCATAGACTGATCTTTATCCAAGTGTCCTCGAAAGGACCAATTGCATCAAAATGACATGGACAACTTATTAAAGTTGTATTTTCCTGGGTCCCCTCTGGACTCAGAATCCTTGCAGGTGAGCCCTTGGAATCTTTTTATCAAACACTCCCTCCTCACCTCCAGGTAATTATTAAACTGCAATGCTTAAAAACTACTTCCCTAGAGATAGTGCTATGTCTCCAATTTACTGCGAACTGTGCTCAGGTAAGAACCATGCATTCCAGATAGCAGTAATTTATCAGTTTTCTCACCTTAAAGGAAATGATAATTGTAAATAACATTGTGAGATTGTCATGAGGAATAGAGATAATATACACAAAAGACTATACATCATGCTTGGCACCAAGTAAGGATTAAATCCATGGTAGCCATATGAAAACTTTCCTAACCAATTGATTAGATTTATTTATGTATCATAAAAAACAAGTTGAGAACTTTGACATTCATTATGCAAGTACTATATTCTTAGTGCCCTGTGTACATTATTCTACTTAATTCTTACAACCATATAAAGTAGATGGTTTTTTTCAGAGGAAGAAACAGAAACTTGGAGATTAAGAAATTTAACCAAGGGCACACAACTGATCATAGATCGTAGTAGAGCAAAAAGTCTGATTCTAAAAACCATGTTATTTTCATCACAACACACTGTCTCTTGGTAAATTCAGTAAGCAATCCAGCTCAAGGACCAGAGAAAGCTAGAATGCTTTAGAAACTAACACTGCTGAGGGCCATAGAGGTGTAATCCATAGAAAATTATGGAAATAAAATAACTGCTGAGTAATTTGTATATAAGGGAAGATGAAATTCCTTAGCCACTTCCAAGAGGGCATGTGCCTTAACTTGTTTTATAATGAATTGCTGCGGGGCCATTCTGACTCCCCTTGTCTGTTTCCCTCATAACTAACATTTATGAAATGGTTGACCATGGTTTCAAGGATAGTCTGTAACGATCACAAGTTACTGGTCCATTAGGAAATCAAACCAATGTCCTCGGCCTGATTATCTCTACAGGGCTAAGTAATGAGGCACTGACCACAACGGAAACCATATTAAAAGCTTTATTTTATCATAACCAGGGAAAGAAAACCTAGAAGAGTCTGGGTGTCGGGGGTGGGGGGTGTTAGGGAGATCAAAACATTAACTTACTTAGCAGGAAGAGTTGTTGTTTTTTTTTTTTCCTTAGCTGGAAGAATTTTTAAGAATATTCCATCTAAATACAGTATTTACCTAAGCACATAAATGTTTTCTCTAACATTTTATTATCCAATGTATGACTCAGAACCTCTTGTAGCACTTCAAAAATAACAGAAACTTAATTACAACATGGCATGGCTATGACAAGTTTTTATAGTTGCACCCAATAAACTATAAAGTGCCAGTCTTTTAAAAGTTCCTATGTTACTGAGTCAATTTACCTTTTAAGTCCTAATCCTGGTAGGTAAATAAACCACTCATGAGCATTTAAAGTTTAAAATCTAGAATGGAAAGGAAGCATTAACTATTCTAATAACTAAAGAAACATTTGGTAACTTAGGGAGAAAAGATAGAAGGCACAGTGTCATTCTAAAGTTTACTAAAGAATCCTGGGAGAAGGGCAGAACTAAATCAGGCATGGAGAGAGTGGGAAGGAATAATGGATGGAAAGACTGTAAGAGCAGATCCATTAGGGTAAATGAGTAAATGTGTAATTGAGGAAGACGGCAAAGTTTAAACTAGCCTCAGGGATTCAAGTCTCGATTTGGTGGGTGGTATTCATAACTGATACTGATTGAATGAAGAGGAGTAAATATGCATTTTACTGGCACTTTCTAGTAAGAAAAAAAAGGCAATGGTTGGTTAGTGAGGGGTATAAATAAGAAGGATAGATAGGATGGACACTGGAAAAAGGTATCAGGAAGCCCCAGACTTGAGATTTCCGAAGTGGAGGAATATTCCTCATGATAAGATCAAGGTTCAGTCAGTCTGATGTTTTACTCAGATAAAGTCAGTTCATTGAGGAATCTAGTGAATGGTTGACATGATAGAGAATATGTGGGAGCGATTGTGGAGATGAGGTGGACATGTGGGTTCAATAATTGTAAAAATTTGGTATATGAAGATGTTACAGTAGTCCCTCCCTTATCTTCAGAAAATACATTTCAGACCCCAGTAGATACCTGAAACCAGAATCGTACCTAACCCTACATATGCTATGTATGAATTTCTTTTTCCTTCACAATTTCATGGATAGAAGCTTCATTCTTACCATAGACCTTAGTAACTTCTGCATACAATTTTCTTATTTCCTTGTTAAGTTGAGAACTTTCACCTTTTCACTTTAAGAAAGCAATTTCTGGTTTCTCTTTGGCATGTCCCAAATCCCAGCATCGCTATTCTTACGCTTTGGGGGCACTGTTAAGTAAAATAAGGATTACTTGAGCATAAGCACTACCATACAGGGACAGTAGAACTAATAACTAAAATGGCTGCTAAGTGACCAACAGGGTGGGTAGTATATGCTGCATGAATATGCTGGACAGAGGAATGATTCATGTTCTGGGTGGGATGGAGCAGGATGGTGTGAGATTTCATCACACCACACAGAATAGCATGCAATTTAAAACATGAATTTCTTAAACGGAATTTTTCCATTGAATATTTTTGGACTACAGTTGACTATAAGTAACTGAAACTGCAGAAAGTGAAAACACGGATAAGGGGGGACTACTGTATTTTAAGAATGTTAAAGTAAGAAATGAGCCTAGAGCAGAATTTCCCAATTAGTTGGTTTTGCCAAGAAATTAATCTTCTCAATCTGGGAGGTAGGGCAGATTGGAACTGGAAACCTCATCCATTTTCCCAGTTTCCAAGTTTGCCTTGATGTAAAAAGAGTTGAGAAGCACTGTGTTAGGATACCAAAAAGAGAGAAATGAAAAGATCATTAGCTTTTTATTTATCTCGTTAGCATTATGTGCTCATCATAATACCTTCCAGATTTCTACTAAGGAGTTAAGGAAAATGTGAAAAAAAAGAACACAGAGAACGCTCACTGTGATAGTGCTCAGTTAGAAAGATCTTATTTGTAAAAGGTAGTAGAAGAAGACACCCTGCCCATACAACTATACAGAGTCCTTTATTAAATTATTTTAAATTAAACACATTTGAGTATACCATCTCTTTCTGCTCAAGACCCTGACTAACACATTATGGGTGATTCTTTTAATCATCAACAACTTTGCATAAGTCACTAAGCTTCTATGCACTCTTATTTAGTGTCTATCATGCCCCAAAGATATGTGATGTCAAAGCAAATTCATTTTTTGGAAAAATATTGAAATGTTTGCTCTTTGGATTTTTTAAATTGATGACTTTTTAAATTAGGCATTTTAGAGATTTTTAGAAGCATTTCCATTAGGTGGTATGGTATAACCCACCATCATTTAAAATCTTGAAATAAATGTCTTCTTTTTTTTCATTATCAACTTTCTAACCAATAAAAGAGCTAATACCAGTTGTGAATATTCTGAATCACAAATAAAACACTTCTTATTCTAGACCTTATTTACATTTACATATATATATATTGTATATATAGTAGTTATATTTGGGAAATTAGATTATGAGGCCATTCTTTACATTTTGTATTTATAATATATTCTATATAGTAAGAATAAAATGACACAAGGTTTTTGAAAAACTACATGAACTGATTAAACTCATTATGATAATATAAGCTTGTATTAGTCCAAAATTAATTTTAAATTGATTGGCTTTTAAATCTCAATTTCTTTAAGTATGATTTTTGGTCCCAAACTACTGATCTAATCTCTGCTGATTCATTAGATAGTCTTTCACATGTCTGGATGTAGAATTTCTGAAGCTTTTCCATGGATCTTCCATCAATAGTGGGGCTATGAGGACATAATTATTAACAAGGCAAATGTACAAATGAAGTCTTAAAGTAAGTGGCATTTTGGATTGGAAAGATCCTTGGAGAAACCTAATCCTAACACACTTTATTTACAGTAAAATCTCTCCACCCAAAAAATAGTACCTCTACTAAATGTTTTTCAAATCCATTTACATACTCTGGGAAAGCAAGGAAACTAATATTTTGGTTGGAAGGTACCCACATTTGTAGTCATTGTGGAATGCATTAAGGCATGTCATTCCTAGCCAAAATGTAAGGGATATAGTCCTAAGAGTGATGAATCAACTCATTAAAAAAATCTGATTAAAGCATAGAATTGTTTCCAAAATAAGGAATACTATGAAAGAATGATCGTGGATCAATAACATATACTAAAACCAGAATATCCCATTGATAATACTTAATTTACACATCACAGCAAATTCTGCCAGTCTGTGCAATATGCACATACCTATCAACATTTAATTTCATAAAATTAATTCTGGGAATTTTCTCAAAGCCACTTTCTCTCAGCTGTGAAAAGGTTAACAGACGAAGAAAGTAAGCAAGACAATTTTTTAAACTATGAGATATGAAACTGGAATCTAAATATTTTCAAGACCTGATTATTCCACATGACAAAATGTTTTCTGAACAATACCCTAGCCAAAGTTTGATGCCTGTTTCATCTTCGAATTTCAAGGCGTGAACAACATAACAGGAGTTTTGCTGTGTATGAATAGCAAAATCCAACCATTTTCAGTTAAATATTATTTTACACATTAACGTTTACATTTTGAAATTCATGGAAAAAGTGCAACTATAAATGTTATCAATGGTTGCCCTCTAGGTGGTGAAACTTGCTGTAATTGCCTTATACTTCTATTTGCTTTTTATACTTTTCAAATTTTCTATGAAAATATTTTACTTTTATAATAAACTGAAAATCAAGAGCAGTAGTATTAGTACATATCAATACACATAACATGATTATATACACATACTTGGTCACATACATTCATATATACATAACAAATACCTTTGGAACAAATGGGAAGTTTGAATAATAACAATTTCTTATTAAAGATTTAATAAAACATTTAATAAAAGCTAAAAATTCTTCTGCATATACATATAATAAAAGCTAAATATTTTCCTTCACATGTATTGACTTATTTTATCCTCACAGCAACCTAAGTACTTACTATTATAGTTTCTTCCAATAAGAAAATGAAGACACAGGGTTAGTGTAACTTGCTCACAGCTGTACATCTAGCTAGTATAGGCAGAGCCAAGTTTTAAAGCCAGGAAATCTGCCTATATGACTATGTACTTAACTAAAATACATGGCTGCTTTTACAGAGTATATTATGGAAGTTTGTATCTCTGGAATTCTCTTTCCATGAAAATCTGATTCAGCCCTACATGGTTCTAATTCAGGATCATAAACTTTCTTGACTATTTTTATGTTTCGCATAAGTAACACATAGCATTAGATGAACTACAATAAGGTAAAATGATTAATTATAATAAAAATCATTTCAGGATTGGAAGATAAATCCCTAAACCAGATTGTAAAAAATATTTTCTCAAATAGCTTAAACTGAAACCATTATTTCTTTTAAGAGTTATAGCTGTTTCTATAGAAAGGAGCCCCCTGATAATAATAACTTATTTTTCAGTATGTGAAAAAGCAGAAAAACCAAATTTAAATCTTCACTGAATGTTTGGTTTTCCCTATGAATTTCTTCTAGGAAGGAAAATATTGGAACATATATATGGCTGTTCCATTAATACCAGTCAAACATCCAAATTGTCTAAAAAATAAAATATTTACAAATTTGGTCTAGGTAAAACAAAATTATTAGACATTTTAATTATGTAGGCTAAGCAAGGTGTCTCACACCTGTAATCCTAGCAATTTGGGAGGCCCAGGCAGGTGGATTACCTGAGCTCAGGAGTTTGAGACCAGCCTGAGCAACATGGTGAAACTCCATCTCTACTAAAGTACCAAAGAAAATAGCCAGGGGTGGTGGTATGTGCCTGTAGTCCCAGCTACTCGGGAGGCTGAGGCAGGAGAATTGCTTGAACCCAGGAGGCAGAGATTGCAGTGAGCCTAGATCGTGCCACTGCACTCCAGCCTGGGCAACTCCACCTCTAAAAGAAAAAAAATAGAAAAAGAAAAAAAGAAGGCCGGGCGCGGTGGCTCACACTTGTAATTCCAACCCTGGGAGGCCGAGGCGGGCGGATCACCTGAGGTCGGGAGTTCAAGACCAGCCGGACCAACATGGAGAAACCCCAGCTCTACTAAAAATACAAAACAATTAGCCAGGCATGGTGGAGCATGCCTATAATCCCAGCTACTCGGAAGGCTGAGGCAGGAAATTGCTTGAATCCGGGAGGCAGAGGGTGCAGTGAGCCGAGATCGCACCATTGCACTCCAGCCTGGGCAATAAGAGTGAAATCCCATCTCAAAAAATTAAAAAAGTAATTTTATTTTATTTTAAAATTTAACCCAAGTTTTTGATATAGACACACCTTAATCTTCATAGAGCAGTCTTAATCAGTTATATTAAATGTTAAAAGATAATTTTGATATTTTTTAAACAAACAACCCAAATACACTGGTTAAAGTAAAAAAAAAAAGAGTACTGTCAAAAACATAGGCAAAATAAATACCACATTTTCCAAATTAACATCAATTAAAAAATGTATTGGACCAGTAAGTCTCTCTATGGAAGACTTAATCTGTAGGGGGAAGAAAACTAAAGACATTTCTAGTTTTCTTTATATTTATCTGGTCAGATTCCTTGACAAATTCTTGTTCTCTTGTTATATTTAACATAGTTTTATATTATTTATAATTTATATTGTTTAGTAAATATGTTATTAGAAACATTAAATGTATATATATATAGTGGCAATTAAATCAATGTGTTATCATTTTGGAACTTAGATTCTGTAACACTAAAGTGTTTCTAGCCCAAAGACAGAAATACATATAAATTTTGAACAAGAGATCCCCTTGGCATATAAGGGGATAGAGACCTTGGCATTAAAATAAATAAATAAATAAAAAGCTTCTAATTCTTTCATCAAGACAGGAAAATCAAAATGCTACCTATTTGAAAATACTTCAATATGATTAGCAAGGGCAAATAAGGAACAATCCCTCCTAGAAAAGAAATGAGTTGGTTCATTACAACTGGAGCCAAAGTATCAACTGTTATACCCAGATCCAAATATAGTGCCTTCTGGCACAGAAAGAACTCAGAGCCAGAGGCAGAGCTGGTGGACACCTGATAGCATTGCCCAAGTAACTGGAGCTAAAGTTTTACTTGTTGTGGAGACAAATACACTGAAAATCCAGGCAGAGAACAAATCACATTACCTTCATTTTAGAAAGTTCTTTGAAGATGGATTTTAAATCTCCTGGTATATCTTGTTGTTTGTTTTTTGATTTGGTTTTACTTTTTAAGTTTTCAAAAATAGAATAATATAATGAACACTCAAGAATAATATAAGGAACAGCCTCAATAATTACCATCATTAATATAATTTACTTTTGGGTGTTTGTTATTGTTGTTTAGTTTCATTTTGTTTTTGAGATAGGGTCTTGCTCTATCACCCAGGCTGGAGTGCAGTGGTGCAATCATAACTCACTGCAGCCTCCATCTCCTGGGCTCAAGCAATCCTCTCATCTCAGACTCCCAAGAAGCTAGAATTGCAGGCATGGGACACGACACCTAGCTATTTTTGTTTTATTTATTTTTTGTTGTGAGACAAGGTCTCACTGTGTTGCCCAAGCTGGTCTCAAACTCTTGGCTTCAAGTGATAGTGCCGGGATTACTTTAATTTAAATTAAAGTTTTAAACATAGTTTTAAACAAACATAAGTATTACACGTGTCAAGATTTCACAAATTATTTTTCAGGTTAAATGAAGGAATGTGAGTTTCAGTTCATCCATATTGCAGTTCAATTGTTGGCGCAAAAAAGAATGTTTGGCAGGTTTTTTTCCAAATGGAAACTCTCAGGACAAATAAATCTAACTTATGGAGTTCTATCAATTTAAAACTGAGTATGCTCAGAAATTCACTTTATTATTAGTTCAACCGCTAAACAGACAGAGTTTCAGGGACTCACTCATGTTAATTATCTGTTAGAAGCTTGTAAAAAATCCAGAGTTTGAATTTGCTAATTTACACTAAAAGGATACCTGTGAAGCAATGTGAACCTTCATGTCATTTTACTTCCAGGAAAGTCTAATTGAAAAATAAAATTTAGGTCAGAAGTTTGCTCAGTGAGTACGGAATCAGAGTAAAAAGAGGTGCAGAAAGTTAAGAGGCCTCATCCCATTGGATAATCAGATGGACTCTTCTTTTGTAGGGTGATGACGTCAGCAAGTGATTTTGGATGCTGCTAACACACCTTCCCCAGACTGCAGTTGGAGAGCACTAACTAACAACGGCTTAGTTTCAAACTCTTCCTTATTGAAATGCCTAATTTCTATTTCTTTCTATGAATAAAACACCTCATTAAGAAGAGATACCATTTCTAAGATTGTAGCTTACTTACATGAGCAGCATTTTAAATTAATGTCTTCCATCTTGAGGAAAATTCCCAGGCCCCTTGCTGAAGACTAGGAAGCAACCAACTAAACAGCAACTATTGACTCCCCGGTGTGCTACCTACCACACCTCAGGTCATTTAGATTTGAACACTGGGAAACCACAAATGCAGATTTTTTCCTGTTTTTCCAGATTTTGGGGAAAAGGCTCCAGTTGTTTTCTTGGGTTTTTTTGTTTGTTTGTTTGTTTGCTTGCTTTTTTCTGAGATGGTTAAAGAAAGACTAGCCTACAGCTCCATTTCTAAGGGATGGCTTCCCAAAGAATCAAGTTCTTACTTAGATTTTCAGGATGAACAGCAGAAAAACACATTTTCATCTTTTTCCAGGCTTGTTGATTGTATTAATATTTGTTTCTCTACAAGATTAATAAAACAGATTCTCTCTTTCCTTTGTGCATGTATATGCTATCAATTTCTTATTTTATATTAGCTTTCCTTTATCAAAGGATTGAAAACTGAAACAATTCCAAGACTTCTCATATTATTAAAATTTGTTTCATTATGTCTCTCTCATACTGTTAACAGGAATAAATGAGAAGCTTTCAACAGACCCAGAAGATTCATGACTTCCTTCATTTGTTCTAAGTAGCTTCCTTCTAGCCCAACCCTCACCAATTCATAAGAATTCAACCTGATCAACCACCCTGTTGTGAAGAAGAAAAGGTTTCTTTTCCCACCAGTGGCTAAAATATGGCTGAAGCACCTATAACAAAAGGCAGATTACCAAGAGAGAAGCATACAAATTTATTTAAGTTTTATGTGACTCAAGAGCCTTCAGAAATGAAGAACCAAAGAAAAAGGGACACGAGTGTATTTTTTGGCTAAGTTTGATGAAAGAGAAGGATGACTGCACTTGATATGATATATTAATATATCATAGTGCTAATATATGATATATATTAGCACTATGATATAGTGCTAATAAACTGGGAAAAACTTAGCAAGCCCTGTTTGTTCAGATTCTTCTCTGTGTCCCTGTGTCTTCAGAGATAAAGACATTCCTTTCCTCTAGGTTTAGGGAGGGCATTTCTTACAAAAGGGTCTTATAACCTCCTTCAGAGGAAGATCAGATAATTCTTTTATGGCCTGCTTCATGGGAGAAGAGTGGGGAGAAGGTCAAAAAGCCCTTCCTGCGTCTGCTGCTTTCCTAAATGCCAAGGTGCCATATGCTGGGATA
Organism: Cebus imitator; assembly: GCF_001604975.1. Taxonomy (NCBI): domain Eukaryota; kingdom Metazoa; phylum Chordata; class Mammalia; order Primates; family Cebidae; genus Cebus; species Cebus imitator. The sequence goes on along the minus strand of NW_016107459.1, from coordinate 1,390,007 downwards.
GTGTGTCTTGAACCGCACCACTGTCTACTGACACAAATTCTTAGAAATTAATTTTAACCAAAGGAATAATATTAGAGACCTTTTATTGTACCTTTATTGATTGCCAACACATTTTGATTCTGGCATTTGTAAAGAATTGCTTCCTCTTCTGCTTGTCCCAAGACAGTTGACTGGAAGACTGCGTAGTGATAGAATGGTGGGGATGCAGAAGAATTTTCTTGCTGTAGCATTTAGTTATTAGTAACATCGCTGAAATAATGACATTTGATTACCTTATTAACAAATCTAATATTGGAGATAGATAATCTCACCAAAAATAATTTGCTTTTTAGCATTGAAGTTAAAAAATCCACTGGTTAGCTCCACAAAGTCTAAGACAATTGCTATGGTTTCAATGTGTTCCCCAAAGTCCAAATGTTGAAACAATACCCAATGCAGCAGTGTTGAGAGGTGGGACTTAAGAGATGATTAAGTCATGAGGGCTCTGCTCTAATGAATGAATTAATGTGAGTATCAAGGGACTGGGTTCGTGATAAAAAGATGAGTATGACTCCCCTTCTCTTTCTCTCGTGAGCTGTCTTGATCTTCTGCCTTCAGCCATGCAACGATGCAGCAAGAAGGCTCTCACCAGATCTGGCCCCTCAGTCTTAGAGTTCCCAACCTCCAGAACTATGAGCCAAATAAATATCTGTTCATTATAAATTACTCAGTCTCAGATATTATGTTATTATATTTTATATGTATCATTATATGTTATAAAAGCAGCACAAAATAGACTCAGATAGCAATCTTCTATTTTTTATTCTGATTTATTTACCTGTTTTCTGATTGATTAACTGATTGATTGATATAGGGTCTTGCTCTCACCCAGACTGAAGCACAGTGGTGATATCACAGCTACTGCAGTCCTGATCTCCTGGGCTCAAAGAGATCCTCCAACCTTAGTGCCCTTTCTCCAACCCCCCACACTTCTGCCCAATAGCTGAGATTACACATATGGACATCATGTCCAGCCAATTTTTTTTCTTTTCTTTTTTTTTTGTAGAGACTAGTTCTGTCTGCATTGCACAGGCTGGTCTCAAACTGCTGGACTCAAGACACTCTTCCAATTCTTCCACCTTGGCCTCCTAAAGCGTTGGGATTACAGGTGTAAGCCACCCTGCTGGGCCTGTTTTCTTATCTACATAATAACAATCATTGTGGATTGATAACACTTCCTTCTTTTATAATTAATTTTTTATTTGTATTTCAACAGTTTTTTGGGTTAAAGGTGGTTTTTGGTTACATAGATAGGTTTTTGTTTTTTTTAATGGAGTCTTATTCTGCCCCAAAGGCTGGAGTGTAGTGGCACAATCTTGACTCACTGCTACCTTCATCTCCTGGTTCAAACGATTCTCCTGCCTCAGCCTCCCAAGTAGCTGGGACTATGGGCACGTGTCATCGTGCCCAGCTAATTTTTGTATTTTTAGTAGAGATGGGGGTCTCACAATGTTGGCCAGGCTGGTCTCAAATTCCTGACCTTAAATAATCTGCCTGCCTTGGCCTCCCAAAATGCTGGGATTACAGGCATGAGCAACTGTGTCCAGCCTGGTTACATGGATAAATTCTTTAGTGGTGATTTTTGAGATTTTGATGCACCCATCACCTGACCAGTGTACACTGTACTTAAGATGTTATCTTTTACTCCTAACCCCCCCAACCTCTCCCCCCTCCCTGAGTCCCCAAGTTTATTATATCATTCTTATGCCTTTGCATCCTAATAACTTAGCTCCGACTTTATAAGTGAGAACATACGATGTTTGGTTTTCCATTTCTGAGTAACTTCACATAGAATAATGGCCTCCAGCTCTATCTATGTTGCTACAAAAGACATTATTTTGTTCCTTTTTATGGCTAAGTAGTATTCCATATATATATCTCTCTCTCACACATTTTCTTTGTCCACTTGTTTGTTGATGGGCACTTAGGTTGGTTCCATATATTTGTAATTGTGAATTGTGCTGCTATAACCATGCATGTGCATGTATCTTTTTCATATAATGACTTCTTTCCTTTGGGTAGATACCCAGTAGTGGGCTTGCTGGATCAAATGGTAGATCTACTTTTAGTTCTTTAAGGAATCTCCACATTGTTTTCCATAGTGGTTGGACTAGTTTACATTCTCATCAGCAGTGTAAAAGTGTTCCCTTTTCACCACATCCATGCTGACGTCTATTGTTTTTTGACTTTTTAATTATGGCCATTCTTGCAGAAGTAAGGTGGTATCTCATTGTGGTTTTAATTTACATTTCCCTGATAATTAGTGATGTTGAGCAATTTTTATTTGTTTGTTGGCTGTTTGTGTATCGTCTTTTGAGAATTGTCTATTCATGTCCTATGCCCACCTTTTGATGAGATTATTTGTTTTTTGCTTGATAAGTTGTTTGAGTTCTCTGTAGATTCTGGATATTAGTCCTTTGTTCAATGCATAGTTTGTGAAGATTTTCTCTCACTCTCTGGGTTCTCTATTTACTCTGCTGATTATTTCTTTTGTTGTGCAGAAGCTTTTAAGTTTAATTAGGTCACATTTATTTATTTTTGTTTTTGTTGCCTTCACTTTTGGGGTCTTAGTCATAAATTATTTGCCTAAGCCTATTGAAAAGTACTTTCTTTGTAGAGCCCACCTACAAAGTGACAATAAAATTATCTGACAATATCATAGCATGATACGTTTAGCTCAGAGTGGTCTATATATTAAGCACATATGCAATGCTTATCATTCTTTATACTTTTTCCATTGAAAAAGTTGTAAGTACAAATATCTGAGTGGTTAGCATACTACTTTGTTACAAACGAAAACCCTGCAAGTAGTATTAACTGGTGTGAGGAAGAAACTCTTGGTGTTATTTGTTAGTAAAGTTGCAATTGCACTACATTGTTGTAACAACTGACTATAATTTTAAGGCTATTTTTAAGGCTTTTATTATGATACATCTTTGCTTTGGTTGTTTATTCATTTTGGTTTTAATTTGTCCCATTATTATCAACAAAAGTTACTGATCTTTTCTTCTCAATCTTAAGGTAATGAGACTCCTGGTCCTTTTTTAATTTTAATTTTAATTTTAATTAATTAATTAATTAATTAATTTTGGTCATAAAACCAAAAAAGAAGAGCAAACAAATATTTAGGTGAAAGAATGAGGTATCAGGAACCCTCTGACCCCAATCCACACTGTCATCTCCTGAGCTGTCAGTGTTCCTCTACCTATCTTCTGTAACTCAGGCTTTTGAAAGCAATACGCTCTTTTACAAAAAAGGGAACTGTAGTTTAAATGCCTTGCCTCTGGTTTCCCCAGTGAACCAATAACAGTCAGAATTAGAACCCAGACCTCCTGACGTGTGATTCAATGTTCTTTCCACTTCACAATGATGCCTAAAAATATAAACAAATTTTAAAAGCTCTCCAAAGAAAATAATACCTTATCCATTTCCATGTTGTAAGTAACAACATTGAAGCCTGAAGTTTAGTAAGATTAATTTTTAAAATTTTTATGTTGTCTAACAACTCAGTGACATCCTATAATAATAGTTTCAATCTGTAAAAACCCTTAGACATTTTTACAAATAACCTTTATCATTTTCAAAAAATAAAATTGTCTTCAGGAAAATGAGATCCTTTGTGCGGTTTTATTTATACATTTGAATTACTTCACTATATTCCATCAGTGCCACCCCTACAAATCTGTCTTGTTGATGATAGATCTTAGTGTAAATGTCATTTTCCTATGGGAGCCTTCTTTGATTTTTCAGAAAAACTTACTTCCACACACTGCATTTATACTTTTATAGCACCTGCACTTTTCCTTCACAGCCCTTGTTATGATAGTAATTATATGGTAATTTGAGTAATTATTGTTTAATGTCAATTTATCTTCCAGATCATAAGCATTGTGAAGGCCGAATTTGTTTGTCTTGTTCACTAATATGTCCCCAGCAGCAGGAAGTGATGGACACATAGAAGGTATTCATTAAATATTATGTAATAAGCAAACATGTGTGTTTCTCAGGGTAACTACATAAGCTTTCACATAACCGGCTTAAGAGAAATAATAAACAATAATGGTCCTCTTCATTGTATACCTACTCTGCTCAATACATTGGGCTAGGTGTTTTACATGTGTATTTTTACAATAAGCCTATGAAGTAGCTACACATTTTATTCACACTTAAAAATGAGAATGCTGAATTTTAGAAGATAAGGTAATTTATCCAAGGTTACCTGACCAGTGGCTGGAGTTTGATTGCCATAGGGATTTAGGAAATTTTTTAAATGCAAGAAAAATATAGTTAGTTTTTTTTATTCAAATAGTAACCTCTCCTTCCATCTTTCCATACTGGAGAAATGGGAAAATGAAACCACCACTTTACCTAATAATCATTCAGAGTCAAACTCTTTCATTTTAATTGCTGTGTACAGATCCCAACTGTAGCACTGTCTTAGTCAGTTTTCCACTGCTATAACAGAATACCTGAGATAAACCAGGTCATTTAGAATGAACAGAAATGTATTTGGCTCACAGTTCTGGAGGCTGGAAAGTCCAAGATGAAGGGCCACATTTGCTGAGGGCCTTTGTGCTGCATCATCTGTTGATGGAAGGGCATAGACAGAGGAAGAGAGGGTCTAATTCACAATTATAACAAATCCACTGTCTGAATAATGAACTCAGTTCTTTGATAATGACATTAATCATTCATGAGAGTAGAGCCCTCATGCCCTAATCATCTCTTAGAGGTCCTACCTTTCAATACTTTTGCATTGGGGATTAAATTTCCAAAATATGCTTTTTAGAGGAGTGGTCCCCAACCTTTTAGTCACTACGGACCCAATTTCATGGAAGATAATTTTTCCACGGACAACGAGGGTTGGTGGGGGAGTGGTGGTGAGGAGGTGGTGGGGATGGGGTGGGGTTGGGGTGGGGGGAGGGATGGTTTCCAAATGAAACTGTTCCACCTCAGATCATCAAGCATTAGACAGATTCTCATAAGGAGCATGCAACCTATATCCTTTGCATGCTCAATTCACAATAGCAATGGTGTTTCTATGAGAATCTAATGCTGATGCTGATCCGAAAGGAGGTGAGCTCAGGCAGTAATGCTCCCTGGCCTCCACTTACCTCCTGCTGTGTGGCCTGGCTCTCCTAATAGGCCTCGGATTGGTATCCATTAGTGGCTAGGGGGTTGGGGTCCCCTGTTTTAGAGAACACATTCAAACCATAGCAAGCATTTTGGCTTTTATGTATATGGGTTAAAGCCAAAGATTTCAAACCTCTCTTTCCCGTTTTCTTTATTTTTTCATTTTTTTATTTTTTGCTCTACATGTTCAGAGTAACTTCTCTAGTAACAAACTATAGATATGATCCCTGAAAGTATAGTCTTTCCCATTTTCATATATCATCTACCTAAGTATTTAAAACTGTGTCTGTATTTCTATACATTCAAAGAGATAAATGATATTTTCAGTGTTTATATTCCCTAAGAGTACAAAGAAAAACAGGGAAGGAATAATAATAGGAGATACGGTGCAATTACCTTTGCTTACATAAGGAGAGGAGTGATGTTTATATGTGCCCATAGATCCCTAAATAAATACATTTTTAAATAAATGGTAAATAAATACAATCACAAATCAACTAAACAAAGCTTTTCTTTTTCCTTCAGACAGATTACTTCTTTTGGAGTCTGTCCAAGAATTCCAAGTGGGACTCACTACTTAATCTCTCTAAACTGCGAAATCCCTTGACATAAGAAAAACAATAGAACCTTATTGAAAGAGAAGTAATGTCCTATACGGTGGAAAGTAGCTATTTATTTGGCCAAACTTGATGAATTTTTAGTATAGAATTATTTGTTCTTCAAAATAACATTGCCAAGAATCTTTATTCCACTACTCACTACTCTTCTATTACACTACTCACTACTTTTCTCTATTTCCTCTGAAAGTTAAAAACAAGTTGTTAATGAAAGTCATACACACACACACACACACACACACACGAGGCAAAAGAAATACCTAACAGAAACTTTCTATATGCTCAGTTTTTTAAAATTAAATTTTATTTATTTATTTATTTATTTTTGAGACAAGGTTTTGCTCTGTTGCCCAGGCTGGAGTACAGTGGTACAATCTGGGCTGACTGCAGCCTCTACCTTTCAGGGTCAAGTAATCCTCCTCCACTGCAGCCTCCACCTTTCAGGATCAAGTAATCCTCCTGAGTAGCTGGGACTACAGGTGTGTGGCACCACGCCAGGCGAATTTTTGTCTTAAACTCCTGGGCTCAAGTGATCTGCCCATCTCAGCCTCCCAAAGTACTGGGATTAGAGGTGTGAGCCACTGCACCTGGCTGTGTTCTGTTTATTTCACGGCACTTTCTAGCCACTATAAGACAATATGATACAGCACCCAAACTTGAATGCAAGCCTCACGTCAGAAGTAGGATAATATGGCATATGAAATGAAAGAGAATAGGATTTATTGAGTGCCTGCTGTGTACCTAGCTCAGAGGGAAGCCCCTAGTTTTGTCACACAGTTTCAGCAAGCTCCCAAAACACTTTCTAGCTTGAGGAGTGGTCTGCATGGGCCACAGCCAGGAGAAAGAAGGATGAAAGCACATCTCCAAGCTAATCTCACACCAAATGAAAGTACTGCATAAGTACATTAGAGCTTAGCTTTAATAAGTCCTATTGTTACAAGAATTTTGACATGGATCCGTTGACAAGTCTCCAGATAGAACAGATATATGGATAAAATAGTCTGGTGTTTTTTATTAGGTTTTAAAACCTGTTACAAGTAATCTCCATGAATGCTCAGCTGTGTTACCTTTGCTTCCTTCCAGCACCATTGCGATTGCAATTTTAGGCAGATTTCATTATGCTTTAAACTTAAGGCAAAAGTTTACAACCCAGCTTTGGTGTGTCTGTTCTTGCTGTCCTAGCCCCTTTGTATCCAGGCATTTCAAAATATTTCATATCATGCATTGTATGTAAAGACGTGATTGTTAGAATTGAATTACTACCATATTTGTAGGAATTTATATTGTCTTCCTTGTTGAGAACCACTTGATTGTGTGAAACCTGAAAGCAACATCCAAATCAACACATTTTTTGTTAATCCCAAATCTTACAGATATTTTAAATGAAGTCCTAAATTCTTTTAAATTGTCTATATTTCAATGGAAACCATGAACAGAGTAACATTTTTTTTCCTTAATTAGTGGTTTTACTTGATTACTAGGTATCATCATGCCAAATAAATGATGGGGCCAGGACAATTAATTAAATTGTCACATAGCCCTGGGAGAGAGCTGGGATATCTTAAGAGTGCTTTTGAATCTCTATCTTATTTGCTTACACTGGAAAATGTAAAAAGTGGTTAAGATTTTTTTTAAGGATTATATGATGGATTCTTAAAGATGCAAATGGATTAAAAGGATCTATTAGCAATGATGTCTGAGGTTAAGAAAAGATCATCATTTACATCATGAAAAACATGAATAACCGATCAGAAAATACAGTTTTACCTTGTAATTTTGAAAAGGGCTTTGAAGGTATTTGTAGCTTTGGCAGCATTCCAGAACGAGCATATCAGAGTGATCCACTGGATCAGAGTGATCTTGCTTAATACAGAATGCTGCAGCCCTGAAGACTCATGAAAGCCATGCTATTGTCTGGAGCAACCAAACATGTGTTTAATATACATGGGCCCAGCCTTCCACTGGGAGACACTTGTCAGGATTTCCTTAGAAATGAGTTGTACTACCAGAAGGGTGGCTCACACCTGTAATCCCAGCACTTTGGGAGGCTAACGCGGGTGGATAACTTGATTCCAGGAGTTCGAGACCAGTCTGGCCAACGTAGCAAGACTTCATCTCTATTAAAAACACAAAATATTAGCTGGGTGTGGTGGCACGCACCGGTAGTCCCTGCTATTTGGAAGGCTGAGGTGAGAAGATCACATAAGCCCACAAGATCAAAATTGCAGTGAGCTATGATTTTACCACTGCATTCCAGTCTGGGTAACAGAGTGAGACCCTGTCTCAAAATAAATAAATAAATGAAATAAAAATAAACAAGAGAGAAAGAAATGAGTCATGCATCTAAAAAAAATACATCAAACAATACAAATATTAACAATATTTTCTTTTGTTTTTCTCTTTACCTACATCAAGACAAAGTTTCTCACACATAATTAAGCCCCCATTCTCCTGTGTTAGATTGTTGGCAATATTTTAAAAACCAGTGCTGGAGCTAGTCCAGTTATTTTTGGATAGCTATTTCTTTGTGCCTCTGATAGGGAAAAACAATGGATGTCTCCAAACATTTGACTAGTGGTTGTTAGTCATAATAAGGTCTAGAAGGATTACAGGAAAATGAATGGTAGGAAACACTTCATTAAACTATCTAAATACCTAGAGACACTCAAGTTTCATTCATTCGTTCAAAAAATATTTATTAAGCACCTGCTTTATGACGGACACTGTTTTGTTTATTTGTTTTGAGACAGGGTCTCACTCTGTCACCCAGGCTGCTGAAGTGTAGTGGTACGATCTTGGCTTACTGCAACCTCTGCCTCCCAAGCTCAAGTGATCCTCCCACCTTAGCCTCCTGAGTAGATGGGACCACAGACACATGCTACCATGCTCAAAGTGCTGGGACTATAGGGATGAGCCACCACACCCAACCCAAGCACTGTTTTAGGAACGTGACTATAGTGATTGAAAAAATGTCCTTGCCCTCAGGAAGTTAACATTTTGATGTGTATCACAGGCAATAAAACACGTACATACATTATTTTCCGGTGATGATAAATGTTAGAAAGATTGTTAAAGCGTGGTAAGGGGATCATGAGTAATGGTGTGATGGAATGAGATGACAGTTTAGGGCAAGAGCTTTCTGAGGAGGTGACATTTAAGCAGACTATTGAGTGATATAGGAGAGTGAGCCAGGCAAAAATTTGAGGAAGAGCATTTCAGACAGAATAAAGAGCAAAAAACAAACAAAAACTAAAAACTATCTTGAGAAGCAAATGTATTGAAGTTGTTTCTAGTATTGCATGGAGGCATGCTTTGCTAAAACGAACTAGAGAGAGAGAAGTTGGAAGTCAGAGAAGTAGACAAAAGCCAGTTGATGACAGGCTTTCAAGATTACGAAAAAGTCCTTGAATTTCACTCTAGTGCAAAGAAAAGTTATTAGAGGGTTTTTAACGGGAGCAGGACATAATTTCATATATGAAGGCTTTAAAAGGTAAAAGGGGAGTCAGACCAGTTAGGAGAGGGATGGTGGCTCTGATCTAGCTGTGGTAGCATCAGATATGGTAAGAAGCTGCAGAATACTGCAAATATGTTGGGGGTGGATTTGAAAAGAGTTGCTGATGGCTTAAATGTGGAGAGTAACTAAAACAGAAAGAAGAACCAGGGATGATCCCAACATTTTGGCCTTGAACATATGAATGAATGGGGTACCATTTACTGGATGTAGATAGCAGTCAAAGCAAATAAGTGAACAAAAGTTGCTAAGAGAAAAGTCGAGTGATGCTTGATGATATAAACATGTATTAAAAACTAGATATACGAAATCTCAAAATTTCAGGGGCTACAACATAAAGATCATATTTATACAAACTTCAGGAGACTTTAGTATTATTCCTGTTTCTAGAAGGGGGATAAGTGTGGGCAGAGATGCTTTAACTTTTCCTTTTTATACATTTCTGTGCCTGTTCAAGTTTTAAAAAGTTTTGTTCATGTGTCACTTTCACTTAAAAATGTTTTAAAATAGCAATGACAAGGTAATAAGAATTAATAGTTAAATGAGAGATGTTATATAAGCAGATAGGATTTTTATCTTGTTCATGAATTACTCATATTTTAAAAATTTAATATACCAATTACAAGGTAGTAAGAATTAATAAGTTAAATGCAAGATCCTATAAAAACAGAATGAAAAGTCAACTGGATTTACCTGCTTTACCAGTTTTAAAACTATCCAACCTCTAAACTCTTTCATGAGCCTTACAAGAAGACAGGTGTGTCTTCAGAGCTCCCTTCTAACTGCATATTTGACATAAACTCCGACTTGTTCCTTAGTTCAAAGTTTGCTTTCTTTTCCCAGCTATGCCTTACACAGCTCCACTTGTAGTATGATACGCCCTGCCTCAGGTTCTAAAATGGTTTATACACATCTCTCTCAAAAGCATTTGTCATCTGTCCCTAATCCAGTGACTGCTTCAGACCCAAACCAGTTGGCTTTGATTAGCTCAATGAGGCCTGTTTGTTTGCCCTTTGGAACTAGGTAGCAAATACAAGGGTATTTCAACTTGCCATATTACCTGATGCCTTCAACATGAAATCAGCACAGTGGCTGTAATGAAGTCACTCTTTCTGTTTAGATAAGAGAGTCGCCAAAGCTCTCAGGGACATTTTCACAGATTCCTATAGAGAAGGGATTAGGGTCTCTATTAATATACTCAGTCCTGGGATTCCTGGAACTTGGGCTATTCTACTGATTTTTTTCCTTCACATTCTTCCCAGTCAGTTACCCTTCCTCTCCCCACACTGGGGTCTTATTTCAAGGGTGTTTACTAGCTCACTTATAATGTCAACTTGCTATTTTTAAAGATGTGATTATCAAATCATTAATTCATTTTAATGTCAGCTTTATTAAAGGGTAATTTTAAATGTACAATTCAGTGAGTCTCCACAAATGTATACAGCTGTGTAACTCCCATCACAGTCAAGAAACAGAACAATTCCATCACCCCAAAGAGTTTCTTCATGGTCCCTTTGTAGTTAATCCTCTCTCCCTGAACCACACACACCCAGATTCTGGCAACTACTGATCTGTTTGTTGCTGTAGTTTTGCTTTTCTACGACTTCATGTACATGTAATTACACAGAGTTTTGTGGATGTCTCCTTTACCTTCACATAATAATTTTGAGATTCATCCCTGTCTTGTGTGTATATGCAGTTTGTTCCTTTTTATTGCTGTATAGTATTTCATTGTACAGCTATCCCACATTTTGTTCATTCATTCGCCAGTTGATTGAGATTTGTTTATAGTTTACATAAATTTGCTTACGAGTTTTTGTGTGGACATACGTTTTATTTCGTTTGAGCAAATACCAAGAAATAGGAATGCTGGGTTGGGTTTAAATCTACCATCTTATTATTTATTTTCTCTTTCTCCCATCTGTTCTTGCTCTTTTTTTTTTTTTTTTTTTTTTTTTTTTTTTTTTTTTTTTTTTTTTTTTTTTTTTTTTTTTTTTTTTTTTTTTTTTTTTTTTTTTAGTATTTAATTTTGTATCCACTATTAGCTTATTCACTTTAGCTCTTTGTTTTATTTTTTCTTGGTTTCTCCAAGGATCTACAATATACTTTTTTTGAGACAAAGTCTTGCTCTGCTGCCCAGGAGTGCAGTGGTGAGATCATGGCTCACTGCAACCTCAACCTCCTGGACTCAGGCTGTCCTTCCACCTCAGCTTCTGAGTAGCTGGGACTACTGGTGCGCACAACCACACCTGGCTAATTTTTTATTTTTTTCTAGAGACAGGGTCTCACTTTGTTGCCTAGGCTGGTCTTCAACTCATGGGCTCAAGCAATCCTTCCAACTCTGACTCCCGAAGTGCTGGGATTATAGGCATAAGCTACTACACAGTATTCATTCAAATAATGTAATATTGTTTCATACATAATATAAAAAATGATACTCCTGCATTTCGCATCTTCTTTTGTGATACTTTTGTCCTGTGCAATACTTTACATATATTATAAACACTACATGAATCATTATTATTTTTACTTTAATCAATCATTTTAAATTAGATTTAAAATAATTTCCAGCCAGGCTTGGTGGCATGCATCTGTAATCACAGCTACTCAGGGGGCAAGAGTGGAGGATTGCTTGAGCCCAGGAGTTTGAGATCAGCCTGGGCAATATAGTGAGACCCCCATCTCAAAAAATATGTAGTAATATCCCATTATTTTAACCATTTCTAGGAGCAGGAAGGCATTATTCTTTGTGGAGAACCAAATTTCTATCTGGTATCATTTTCTTCTTGCCTGATAAACTTCTAACTTTTTTTATGAGGTGGGTCTGCTGGAGGTAAGATGGCTTGATTTTTATTTGCCTAAAAACATCTTTATTTCTTCTCCATTATTTTTCTTTAAAGAGNTTTTTTTTTTTTTTTTTTTTTTTTTTTTTTTTTTTTGGTCCTATTTTCCTGCATTCTTCTGGTTTAATTATATTTAGTATTTAATTTTGTATCCACTATTAGCTTATTCACTTTAGCTCTTTGTTTTATTTTTTTCTTGGTTTCTCCAAGGATCTACAATATACTTTTTTTGAGACAAAGTCTTGCTCTGCTGCCCAGGAGTGCAGTGGTGAGATCATGGCTCACTGCAACCTCAACCTCCTGGACTCAGGCTGTCCTTCCACCTCAGCTTCTGAGTAGCTGGGACTACTGGTGCGCACAACCACACCTGGCTAATTTTTTATTTTTTTCTAGAGACAGGGTCTCACTTTGTTGCCTAGGCTGGTCTTCAACTCATGGGCTCAAGCAATCCTTCCAACTCTGACTCCCGAAGTGCTGGGATTATAGGCATAAGCTACTACACAGTATTCATTCAAATAATGTAATATTGCTTCATACATAATATAAAAAATGATACTCCTGCATTTCACATCTTCTTTTGTGATACTTTTGTCCTGTGCAATACTTTACATATATTATAAACACTACATGAATCATTATTATTTTTACTTTAATCAATCATTTTAAATTAGATTTAAAATAATTTCCAGCCAGGCTTGGTGGCATGCATCTGTAATCACAGCTACTCAGGGGGCAAGAGTGGAGGATTGCTTGAGCCCAGGAGTTTGAGATCAGCCTGGGCAATATAGTGAGACCCCCATCTCAAAAAATATGTAGTAATATCCCATTATTTTAACCATTTCTAGGAGCAGGAAGGCATTATTCTTTGTGGAGAACCAAATTTCTATCTGGTATCATTTTCTTCTTGCCTGATAAACTTCTAACTTTTTTTATGAGGTGGGTCTGCTGGAGGTAAGATGGCTTGATTTTTATTTGCCTAAAAACGTCTTTATATCTTCTCCATTATTTTTCTTTAAAGAGCCAGTGTCTCACTTTATGTTCAGGCTGGACTCACACTCCTGGGTTCAAGGAATCCTCCAACTTCAGTCCCACAAGAAACACAGGTGTGTTCCGCTATGTCTGGCTCATCTTCATTTTTGAAAGATATTTTCACTCATTATCAGTCTTAGGTTGGCGGGTTTTATTTTTTATTTATTTATTTTTTGTGATTGTTTTTTTCCTTTTCAGTACAGTACCTTAAGGATGCTGTTCCATGTCTTCTGGCTTGTATAGTTTCTGACAAGAAGTCTGTTGTTATCCTTATCTTTGTACCCCTGTATTTTTTTTCACTCAGGTTGCCTTTAAGATTTTTGTCTTCATCAATAGTTTTCAGCAATAATTTATTTATTTAAGTTTAGATTCATGGGGTACATGTGCAGATCTGTTCAAGTGTATGTTGTGTGATGCTGAGGATTGGGCTTCTATGATTCCAACACCGAAATAATAAGCATAGTATCCATTAGGAAGTTTTTCAATCCTTTCTCCCTCCCTGGCTCCCTGCTTTGGAGTCCCCAGTGTCTGTCATTCCCATCCTCATGTCTGTTGTACCCAGTGAGAAGTTCCTGCTTATAAGTGAGAATATGCAATATTTTGTTTTTGTTTCTGTGTTAATTCACTTAGGATAATCCATTCTACTGCAAATAATATTATTTTGCCCTTTTATGGCTGTGTAGTATGCTGTAGTGTATGTCTATGATATATTCTTTATCCAGTCTATCATTGATGGGCATCTAGGTTGATTCCCATCATTGCTATCATAAATAGTGCTGCAATGAATACACAACGACAGGTATCTTTTTGATAGACTAGTTTATTTTCCTTTGGATATATACCCAGCAATAGGATTGCTGAGCCAAATGGTAGTTCTAATTTTAGTCCTTTGAGAAACATCTAAACTGTTTTCCATAGAGATTTAAGTAACTTACACTCTCACCAATAGTGTATAAGCATTCCCTTTTCTCCACGTCCATGCCAACATTTAGTGTTTTTTGACTTTTTAATAATAGCCATTCTGAATGGTGTGAGATGATGTCTCATTGTGGTTTTAATTTGCACTTATTGGATGATTAATGATGTTCAGCACTTTGCATGTTTGTTGGCTGCTTGTATGTCTTCTTTTGAGAATTGTCTGTTCATGTCCTTTACCCAGTTTTTTTCTTTTTTTTTAGATGGAGTCTTGCTCTGTCACCCAGGCTGGAGTACAGTGGCACATCCTTGGCTCACTGCAACCTCCATCACCTGTGTTCAAGCAATTCTCCTGCCTCAGCCTCCTGATTAGCTGGGACTATAGGTGTGCACCACCATGCCCAGCTAATTTTTATATTTTTTAGTAGGCGTGAGGTTTCACCATGTTGGCCAGGCTGGCCTCAAATTCCTGGCCTCAAGCGATCTACCCGCTTCAGCCTCCCAAAGTGCTGGGATTACAGGTATGAGCCACTGTGCTTGGCCCTTTGTCTCATTTGTAATGGAGTTTTTTTTTTTTCTTTCTTGTTGGTTTGTTTAAGTTCCTTATTGATTCTGGATATTAGTCCTATGTCAAATACGTGCTTTGCAAATATTTTCTCCCATTCTGTAGGCTGTGTGTTTACTCTGTTGATAGCTTCTTTTGCTGTGTATATGTTATTCTTTTATTTCAAGACAGGGTCTCACTTTGTTGTCCAGGCTGGAGTGCAGTGGTGAGGTGATGGCTCACTGCAGCCTCGAGCTCCTAGTTGCAAGTGATCTTTTCACCTCAGCCCCCTGAGAAGTTGGGACTACAGGTGCATGCCACCATGCTTGGCTAATTTAAAATTTTTTTGTAGAAAGGGTCTCATTATGTTGCCTAGGCTGGTCTTGAACTCCTGGCCTCAAGTGATCCTCCTGCTTTGGCCTCCCAAAATGCTGGGATTAGAGGTGTGGGCCACCATGCCAGGTCTGCATATATTCTTTAGTTTAATTAGGTCCCAATTGTCAATTTTTGTTTTGTTGCATTTGCTTTTGGGGTCATGATAAAAAATTCTTTGCTCAGACTGATGTCCAGAAGAGTATTTTCTAGGTTTTCTTCTAAAATTTTTATACTTTAAGGTCTTACATTTAAGTCTTTAAACCATCTTGAGTTAATTTTTGTATATGGAGAAAGACAGGGGTTCAGTTTTGTTTTTCTGTTTATGGCTAGCCAGTTTCCCCAGTACTATTTTGTGAATAGGGTGCCTTTTCTGCATTGTTTATTTTTGTCAAATCTGTTGAAGATCAGTTGGCTGTAGGTGTGTGGCTTTATTTCTGGATTTTCTATTGTGTTCCATTGATCTATGTGTCTATTGTTGTACTAGTGCCATGCTTTTTAGTTATTATAGCTTTGTGGTGTAATTCGAAGAGGGGCAATGTGATGCCTCCAGGTCTGTTCTTTTTGCTTAGAATTACTTTGGCTATTCAGACTCTTTTTTGTTTCCATATGAACTTTAGGAGTATTTTTTTCTACTTCTGTGAAAAATGACACTGGTATTTTGATAGGAATTGCATTGAATTTGTAGCCTGCTTTGTGGAATATGGACATTTTAATATTGATTTTTTTCAATCCATTAGCATCAGATGTTTGTGTCATCTGTGATTTCTTTCATCAGTGTTTTGTAGTTCTCCTTGTAGAGATCTTTCATCTCCTTGGTTAGACATATTTCTATGTATTTTATTTCTTGTGTGTGACTATTGCAAATGGGATTGTATTCATGATTTGGCTGTTAACTTGAATATTATTGCTGTATAAAATGCTAATGACCTTTTACATTGATTTTGTATCTTGAAACTTTACTAAAGTTGTTTATCAAGTCTAGGAGCCTTTTAAAGAAGTCTTTAGGGTTTTCTAAGTATAGAATCATATCCTCAGTGAAGAGAGATAATTTGACTTCTTCTTTTCCAATTTGGATCTTTTCTTTTTCCTTTTGCCTGATTGCTTTGGCCAGGACTTCCAGTACTAGGTTGAACGGGAAATCCTTGTCTTGTTCCAGTTCTTAGGGCAAATGCTTCCAGCTTTCACCAACTAAGTATGATGTTGGCTGTGCATTTGAACTGGGTTTGAATAACAAGACCCATATGTCTTGTTATTTTGAGGTATGTTCCTTTCATGCCTAGTTTGTTATTATCATGAAGAGATATTGAATTTTATTGAATACTTTTTCTGCATCAGTTGAGATGATCATATGTTTTTGTTTTTTATTTCTGTTGATATTGCAAATCACATTGATTTGTATATGTTGAAACAACTTTGTATGACAAGAATAAAGCCCACTTGATTGTGGTGATTTAACGTTTTGGTGTGCTGCTGTATTTGCTTTGCTAGTATTTTGTTGAGGATATTTGAATCTGTGTTCAGCAGGGATTTTGGGCTGTAGTTTTCTCTTTTGTTGTGTCTTTGCCACATTTTGGTATTGACTAGGTTTGCAGAATGAGTTAGGGAGGAATTCCTTTTTTAAATTTTTTTTTGATATGGAGTCTCGCTGTCACCAGGCTGGTGTACAGAGGCGCAATCTCAGCTCACCACAACCTCTGCCTCCCAGGACAAGTGATTCTCCTGTCTCAGGCTCCTGAGTAGCTGGGACTATAGGTGCATGCCACTAGGCTCAGCTATTTTTTTTTGTGTGTGTGTGTGTATTTTTTTAGTAGAGACAGGGTTTCACCCTATTAGCCAGGATGGTCTCAATCTCCTGTACTTGTGATCCACCTGCCTCGGCCTCCTAAAGTGCTGGGATTACAGGTGTGAGCTGCTTCGCCCGGCCAGGAGTAACTCTTCTTCCTCAATTTTTTTGGAATAGTTTTAGTAGGACTAATATCAGCTGTTTTTTGTATATTTGGTAGAATTTGCCTATGAATCCATCTGGCCCAGGGCTTTTTTTGATTGGCTGGTTTTTTGTTACTGATTCAATTTTGGAACTCAGGATTAGTCTCTTCAGGATTTCAATTTCTTCCTTTTTCAATCTTGAGAGGTAGCGTGTTTCCAGGAATTTATCCATTTCCTCTAGATTTTTTAGTTTGTGGGCATAGAGGTATTCATAATAGTCTCTGAGGATGTTTTATATTTCTGTGGGATTGGTTGTGATGTCACATTTGTTGTATTTGATTCAGCAATGCATTTATGAGGTGCTTTGGAGTGGTTTTATCTTTATTTTGCTTGGGGTGTGTTTATATTTTCTTTTTCATAGATTTATATTTTTCATTAAATTTGGAAACATTTCAGCCAGTGTTTCTACAGATAGTTTTTCTGTGCTTCTCTTCCCATCTGGGACCCACCTAAATGTATGTTAGAATGCTTGATACTGGCCTTGATGTCATGATGCTCTGTTCATTTTTTTCTAATTTTTTAAAATCAGTTTTTCATTTTGGATAGTTTTTATTGCTGTGTCTTCAAGTTAATGGATCTTTTTTGCAGTGTGTAATCTACAGTTAATCACATCCAGTGCATTTTTAATTTCAGATATTGTGTTTGTAATCTCCGGAGTTTTGTTTGAATCTTTTTTGTTTCTTCTATTTCACTCTGCATCATATTCTTGTTTTCCTTCATCTTCCTGAGTAGATAGACCATATAGCAGCTCCTTTAATGTCCTTATCTCCTAATACTATTATGTCTGTAATTTCTAGGTCTGTTTGTATTGATTGAGTGTTTTTTTGGCTATGGGTCATGTTTTCCTGCTTCTTTGTAAGCCTAGCAAATTTTGTTTGGCTGCTGAAGATTATAAATTTTACACCATTGGGTGCTATCTTTTGTTGTACTCCTGTAAATCGTATAGAAATTTGAGAACACTTAAGTTACTTGGAAGTAGTTTGATTCTTTCAAGCTTGCTTTTAACTTTGTTAAGATACATACAGAGCAGCCTTTATTCTAAGTTATCTCCACTATTAAGGTGATCTCTTCCTGAGGATTCTGCTAAATGACTGTGTAACGAAAGGTTTTTTCTCTTTGGCTGTTGGGAACACAAACTATTTCTAGCTTGGTGAGAACCCCAGGAATTGTTTGGCTTACTGTTTCCTGATATTTTTTCCCCAAGATGTGTATCAGTATTTTCTTCGCATACATGTGCAGATCAGTTATCAGCCAGAAGTTCAGGAAAGCCTTCTTCCGATCTCTGATGCCTGCTCTTCCTCTGTATAGCTGACTCCCACCTTATAAAATTAACTGCTTTAGCTTCCCAGAACTCTGATCTCTGCCTCCTCAATGCATTGATCTCTCTGGGTTCTGTTTCGGTTTCACTTCCCTGTGCTGTGGTTTTGGAAAATGCCTCCAGACATTAAGATGGGGCAGTAATAAACCTTGCCCTTTAGTTTTTCTTTCATCAGGGATAGCAGTGCTACATTGCTAGTTATTCAGTGTCTGAAAAGGCATAATTTTATATACACCATCCAGTTTTAGCTGTTTAAAATGGAAGACAAATTTGGCCACTGATATTTCACCATAGTGGAAGTATAAGTCCCATTAATACTGATATTGCTATAATACTTCAATATATTTAGAAGTAACATATTTACAAGTCATGTGGAAAAGAAAAAGCCTGCAATAATCAAAACACAAAACAGTTCTTTATACTATCCATGCCACTCTGACAAACGCAAATACACAAACATGTACACATATTGGCCCTTATGCATTTTATGGTATCAAAATAACTATTTGTGGGTCCCTCTCGGTAACTAAAAAGTAGAAGTTAAAGACTAAAAGGAAAGAATTAACAAAAATGAGAAAAGAAAAAAATTAAAGATAATAGTTTCTTAACTCTTCAAGTGGTCAACAATTTTTTAATATGACCAAATTGCAGTTTTTACTTCAGTAGTTCTAAACATCAGGACACCATGTCATAGCATCAAATTTGATCCCCCTAACCCCCTTTTCTTGGTCACATAGTGTCTAAGTTCATTCTTACTTCTATAACAAAATGCCTTAGACTGAGTAGTTTACACATAATAGAAGGTTATTTCTTATAGTTCTGGAGACTGGGAAGTCCAAGACCAAGGGTGCAGCAGATTCTGCATCTGGAGATGGCTTGTACCTTCTTGTGTGTCCTCTCATAGTGGAAGGGGCAGAAGGGACAAACAGCTTCCTCAGATCTCTTTTATAAGGTCTCTAATCCCATTCATCACTTTATCAACTTTAGGAGGCCCTATCTTTTAATACTATCATATCAGTGATAAAGTTTCAACATAGAATTTTAGGCACATTCAGACCATAGCAAATAACTAGATTGTTTGTCAGCCTCCTTTGGCGTTAGGTGGGTTGATGCAACTAAATTTTTACCAATAGAAATAGGCAAAAGAGATGAGTGACACTACCAAGCCTGCCCCATAAAAACTTCTAATTCACAATCCACTGCACTTTCAGTTTTTACTGAAACTGTTTTGACACCCTTGAAAATCACATATTGAAGATGACAAAGCCATGATAAGGAAAAAACCGAAAGACCGCTTGTGCTAATGCTGCACACTTATCAGAAATTCCTGTTTTGAATGTGAGGAAGAAATTAAAAGTAAAAAACCTTATGTTAAAACCACTGCTTTGGGGGAATTTGGTACCTTAGTGAATAGTATTAATACTTCAACACACTGGTCCTTCCTCCCAAACTCCTAGTACTTTTTCAACCACTGACACAAATGAGACATATTTAAAAACGAAAAAGATTTGTATCTTTTCTTTCATTTTTGTTTCTTTATGAGACAGATGCTGTCAACATTTAATGTGATAAGGCAGCGCAGGGCAAAGTTGTAGGCATGGGCATGAGAGTTAATCAGACCTTGGTTTGAGTCCCTGACTGACCACATACTAACAGAGTGTCCAAAATATAGTTTTCTTATCTGTACAGATTATTAATTCTTATATTAGAAGTTTGTATAAGGCTTGTATAAGATACCACATAAAGTACTTTGCTTAGCTCCTGACCCAATAGATTTGAATAACAGCAAGTACTATTACTTGATATCCTACATATATTGATGATGTAATCCATTTAACAGTTTTAAAAGCATCCTATTGCACTTCCAATGCAATATCTCTGAAAAGTAATGGTAGTTTTAACATTTTTTATTAATAATTTCTTCCTGAAGATATACCAGAATATTTTCTACACAGATTACGTTAGTACATTTTAGATAACCTGTTAATAAAGTAAAAAATATATATATTTTTCATACAAATTTGTCAATTTTAAAACAAAAAGGAAAACTCAGAGGAGGTATTCATAGTCCTGTGTTTTGCAATCTGACTTGTAGTTCAATGCAGAGGATTACTGAGGCCCCAACGACCCACATAATCTTGTCAGATAATAGATAACCAGAGTGAGGAAATGTTCTGTGTTTTCACCTTTAGGCTATAACTCTATTAGTAGGTCTTATCTTACAAATTGTCAGAGTGGCTAGTTATTTAGGTTAAAGTCCTATGGAATGTTGGAAAACTTCAGATTATAGTCAAACTATGCTAGTAATTTTTCCAAACTATTTCTTGAATTGAGCTTCGCATGACTCTGAGTCTAGACCTCCATGCCTGCATTGAAAAAGGATTTTTAAAATAGTCAAGCATATCTTTCTGTTCCTGTTAATCACGAAGTAAAATGCTAGTTTCATTTTCAATACCAGAACCATTCCTCTGTGACTGGAGAAGGTATCCAATCCTAGGCTAATGAGCTAGACATTAGAAGGATTATTTCAACCTCTTCCCCTTATAGACTCCACTCTGCACAGAACAACCTGAAAGAAAACTACAGCTGTATTCTTAGCACACGTACATGCACCTCTATGTTTTTACATGTTGCTATAAAGTTTTTATCTAGCTATTATTTGGGCCTTGCAAATGAAAAACAACTTAGTTACAAAAGTTGTAAAGGTGAATATAAGTTTTAATTTTTAAAAAGACAAAGTTGAGAGTAATTAGAGCTAATGAGGTTCCAGTTTATAAATATTATTGTGTTAGAGGAATAACAGCTTTAGGAAAGCATAAACATATTAGAAATTATTAAAAAAAAAACAAATCGCCCCAGAAACAAAATTCTGATTTGGAAAATACATGCTCTGAAGCAAAGCATACATTTTGGATGTGGCTTTTGGGGTAGTGGTAGGGGGCGGGTAGGGAAGTTGGGAGTGGGTGGAGAGAGGGAGAAAGAATAGGAATGAATTATAAAGGGACTGCATCTTGAAAATCTGTGACTGAAGAAAAGTAGGAGCATGCTAAGATTATATGGTTGATATTGAACATAATATCATTATGACTCTCATGTGAAGAGACTGAAATACTAAAGTAATCAACTAATGATTCTGGAAATATGTGTAATTTGTATGCTTTTGTGGTACATAATAATTAGCAAGGCTGAATAAGAGTGTACTCTCATTTATGTAGATATTCCCCTCCCCCAAATAATTGTGGGAATTATTAGAAAAACTTAGCAGTTAAATAGAAGACATTTAGTTTTCACGGTTACAATTTTTTATTAGACTAGCTATCTATGTTTAACTATTAGTTATATGTGTTTATAATTTTATAAAGAAGTTCAGAAAGGTGAATATAAGTTTTAAAAACCACAAATCCATCGTGGGTCCAACCAACAGTACAGAATGTTACTGTTTAGTGGCATGGAAACAGAAAACTTTTTCTTTCTACTTTTTCAGGTATGACAATGACTAAACAATTCTATTGACTAACTCTAATTGTTTTAATTTCTACTTTATACTGCCAAGCAATGCTTTTGCTTTGAATTCCTGTTATTGGGGGAGGGGTTCTAAATGTTGCAAAATCTAAGACAAGGCTTTAATCTGATTTAACTTTTAAAAAGACAAAGATGAGAGTAATTAGAGCTAATGAGGTTCTAGCTTATAAATATTATTGTGTTAGAGGAATAACAGCTTTAGGAAAACATAAACGCATTAGTTTATATTCCCAAGGAGTTCTATTTTGTATTTTTATTTTTTGAGACAATGTCTTGCTCTGTTGCCCAAGCTGGAATGCAGTGACTGGATCATAGCTCACTGTGACCTCAAACTCTCAGGTTCAAGTAATCCTCCAGCCTTGGGCTTCCAAAGTGCTGGGATTAGCAGGCATGATCCACGGTGCCCAAACTAATTTTTTGATTCAGATTTATCTATTCTTCATGTCCAAACAGCAATCTTTAAGAGGCCATAAAGTAAAGGCAATAACTAGTCTTTTATCTAAATTAGACTTCAGAATGCTAACAATGAAAGAATAAGTTTCATGTCAAAACTTCTCATCAATGGCAGGGAACCAATATCTTGAAATAACTATAAAAGGAATTAAATCACAAGTTACTCAAATTACAATGCTGTTTCAAATATACTTGATCAATTAGGTATATGAATGCACATCTCCCAAGTGTAAAATTTTTAATTTGAAACCATCATTCTCAGCAAACTGACAGAAGAGCAGAAGATCAAACACCGCATGTTCTCACTCATAGGCGGGTGTTGAACAATGGGAACACACGGACACAGGGAGGGGAGCACTACACACTGGGGTCAGTTGCGGGGAAATAGGGGCGGGATGGTGGGGGGTGGGGAGCTGGGGAGAGACAGCAAGGGGAGAGATGCCAGATATAGGTGATGGGGAGGAAGGCAGCAAATCACACTGCCACGTGTGTACCTATGCAACAATCTTGCATGTTCTTCACATGTACCTCAAAACCTAAAATGCAATAAAATAAATAAATGGGTAAAAAAAAAAAAAGAAAAATCAAAAGTTCATATGGCAATCAAACGTACAAATAAAAACTGCAAAAGTATGTGGGAATACTTGAGACTTGTTTAAGAAAATAAAACTGAATGCAATATTTCCATTTGAGACTAAGAGCAAAATCAAGGTATAGGCAAACAGATTAAGTATTTTAGAGACAGAATATTATGAATAGTGAAAAAATAACCTTTTCCATTAAAATGGACTACTATTAAGAGCTAAAAATCCTCAATTATTTCCACACTTTAGTAGACTTAAGCTGATCACAATAGATCAGTATTAAAACTACACTTCTAAAATGTTAATTATGTGACTAAATTAACATATGAGTATCAGTTGCTGAGCTCCTAAGTGTTTAAGCTGATCACTTGAAAATTGAAGTTTAAGGTCATTTTTCATGTGAACATCTAAGACCTGTAACTTAGAACAGTGAGATATAGTATAAGGTACTATAAATAATGTCTCTAAGGGGATAATAATGAAATAGAGTTCAAGAATCTGAAAAAATAACCTCTATTCCCCATGGCCTACATAGATGAGGTATCGTATTAGGGTTCTCCAAAGAAACAGAACCAATAGAATATATGTGTATATAGAAAGAGACTTATTATAAGGAGTTGCTCCACAAAATTATGGAGGCTGACAAGTCCCAAGATCTGCAGAATGAGATGGAAACCTGGAGACCCAGGAGAGTTGATGTTGTAGTTGTTCAAGTCCAAAAGCCTGAGGACCAAAAAAGCTGATGGTATCATCCAGTCTGAAGACTGAGGGGCTGGAGAAGCAGAAAGAACTGATGTTTCAGTTTGAAGATCAGCAGGCAGAAAACTTTCCTACTAAGGGGAGGGTCGGTCTTTCCTTATATTCAACTGATTGGATGAGGCCCACTCACATTAGGGAGGTAATTTGCCTTATACAATCTACTGATTTAAACTAATCTCCCCAAAAACATCCTGACAAACACACCCAGAGTAATGTCTAATCAAATATCTGGGTAACCTGTGGCCCCGTCAAGTTGACACATAAAATCAGCCATAGCAAGTATGATGACTGGTGAAATGGATAACACTTTCTCCACTCAGATGTCCTCTGCATTGAAGCAGTAGCACAGTGGGGCTGGGGGTGGGGAGGAAGTTACAACATGGCCTAAGTTGTCAAACTGCCTGTGTTTGAATCCTGTCTCCTTAACTTATTCCTGGTGATCTTGTCAAGTTTTTGCCATGTGCTTTT
Organism: Cebus imitator; assembly: GCF_001604975.1. Lineage (NCBI taxonomy): Eukaryota > Metazoa > Chordata > Mammalia > Primates > Cebidae > Cebus > Cebus imitator. Next base: position 1,365,911 of record NW_016107459.1, on the reverse strand, counting down.
GACTCTTGATTAGTAAATTATGGATAATAATGGGTCCTACCTCATATTGTTATCAATGTTGTGAAGAGTAAATGAGGCATTACATATAAAGCACCTAGAAGAATAACTAGCACATAGTATGGATTCCCTAATAATGGATTATAGTACATAAAATTCATTGAAATCACATTCTTTTCAAAAATCATTGCTTCACATATTCTCCTGTTTTTAAAAGTCATTGCTTCAAAATAACAACAACCATATATGACAAATCCGTAGCCAATATCCTACTGGATGGGGAAAAGTTGAAAGCACTCCCTCTAAGAACCAAAATAAGATGAGAATGTTGACTCTCACCACTCCTATTCAACACAGTACTGAAAGTCCTAGCCAGAGCAACAGGCAAGAGAGAGAAATAAATAATATCCAAATTAGAAAAGAGGAAGTCAAATTATATGTTTGCTGATAACATGACTGTATACCTAGAAAACCCTAAAGACTGCTCCAAAAGACTCCTAGACTTTATATATGACACCAACGAAGTTTCAGGATACAAAAACAATGTCTAAAAATCAGCAGCATTTGTATACACTAATAACTTTCAACCTGAGAATGAAATGAATAACTCAATCCCATTTACACTGAACACACACACACACACACACACACACACACACACACACAAAATAAAATACTTAGGAATACATTTAACCAAGGAGGTGAAAGATCTCTACAAGAAGAACTACAAAATTCTGATAAAAGAAATCATAGATGTCACAAACAAATAGAAACACATCCCATGCTCGCGCATTGGAAGAATCAATATTGTTAAAATGACCATAATGCTCAAAGCAATGTGAAGAGTCAATGAAATCCCTAACAAAATACCAATGTCACTGTTCACAGAATTAGAAAAAGCAATCCTAAAGCTTATGAAGAACCAAAGAAGGGCCTGAATAGCCAAAGCAATCCTGAGCAAAAAGAACAAAACTGGAAGCATCACATTGCCCCTCTTCAAACTATACTACAAGGCTATAATTACTACAACAGCATGGTATTGGTATAAAAATAGACCTATAGATCAATGAAACAAAATAGAGAACACAGAAATAAAGCCACTTACCTACAACCAACTGATCTTTGACAAAGTCATCAAAAATAAACAATGGGGACATGACACCCTATTCAATAAATGCTGTTAGGAAAATTGGCTAGCCATATGCAGAAGAATAAAATTGGATACTTATCTCTCACCATATGCAAAAATTAACTCAAGATGGATTAAAAAGTTAAATGTAAGACCCAAAAGTATATAAATCCTAGAAGAAAACCTAGAAAAATCTCTTGTGGACATTGGTCTAGGGAAAGAATCTATGATGAAAATCCCCAAAATCTATGATGAAACAAAAACAAGAATAGATGAATGGGACTTAAACCAAAAGCTTTTGCATAGCAAAAGAAATAATCGGGAGGGATGCAAGATGGTCGATTAGGAGCAGCTCAGGATTGCAGCTCCCAGTGAAAGTGTGGAGGGTGAGTGGACGCCACATTTCCAGATGGATTTTTATTTTCCACAGACCAGGAGATTCCCAGGCGGAGGAGTCCCATGGGTCACCAGCACGGCTGGTTTGGCCGGCATGGCTGTTTTCACCAGCATGGCTGTTTTGGCAGGCACAGTGGTTCTCCATACAAAATACATGGGTCTGGGTGCTATTTTAGCTGGCAACTGGAGTTCCTGGAAGTCAGAGTCACCCATTCATCTGATTAAAAAGGGGACTGAAACAGGGAGCCAGGCCAGGAGATTCCTGGGCAAAAAAGCACCACGAATCTCAGTACCGCTGTTTCAGCCAGCACAGTGGGTTGCCTCATGGGAAATTACATAGATCCTGGTGCCTTTTCAACAAGCAACTGGAACACCTAGGTGACAGTCGACCATTCAACTGAAAAAAAAAAAAATGTCTCTGAGGCATGGAGCCAAGTGATCAGGCTCAGTTGGTCCAACCCCCACAAAAAGCAGCAATCAGAAACACTCTGGATTGAGAGTTTCACAGCAAGCACAGCTGAACCCGGGATGGTTCAGCTTTGTGGGGAAGGGGCATTTGCCATTACCGAGGCAGTCCACCACTACAGAGGTAGTTTGCCATTGCTGAGGCAGCCCACCATTGCAGAGAGAGTCCGCCATTATAGAGGTGGGCTGCCATTGCTGAGACAGTTCTAACTATACTCATATAAACAGGACTGCAGGAAAGTTCACACAGGAGCTGGGCGGAGCCCACAGCAGCTCAGCAAAGCCTCTGCAGGCAGACAGTGACTAGGCTGCCTCCTCATTGGGCAGGGCAGCCCTGAGAAAAGGGAACAGCACAACAGAAACTAATAAATAGAGCCCTAACTCCCTGAAGCAGAGCACCTGGGGGGAAAAAAGGGGCGGGGTATGAGTTCTGCTGCAGCAGACTTAAACGTACCCAGCCAGCAGCTCTGAATGAACAATGGAGCTCACAGATCAGCACTTGAGCTCCAATAAAGGAAAGACTGTCTCCTCAAGCAGCTCCCTGAACCACGTATATTCAGAGTCACCTCATAAAGGAGAGGTCAGACTAACATCTGGTGGGTATCCTTCTGGGACAAAGATAGCAGAAGAAGAAACGGGCAGCAACACTTACTGTTCTGCAGCTGCTGCAGATGATCCCCAGGCAAGCAGGGCCTGGAGTGGACTTCAGTAGACCTACAGCAGAGGGGCCAGACTGTTAGAAGGAAAACTAAGAAACAGAAAGAAATAACTTCGTCATCAACAAACTGGACGTCCACTCAGAGACCCAATCTGAAAGTTAACAACTACAAAGATGACAGGTGGATAAATCCAAAAAGATGGGAAGAAACCAGTACAAAAATGATGAACACACCCAAAACCAGAATGCCTCTCCTCCTACAAGGGATCACGACTCCTCACCAGAAAGGGAACAAGGCTGAATGGAGAATGAGTGTCATGGAATTGACAGAATCAGGCTTTAGAAGGTGGGTAATAAGAAACTTCTGTGAGCTAAAAGAACATGTTCTGACCCAATGCAAAGAAAGTAAGAATGTTAAAAAAAGATTTGACGAAATGCTAACGAGAATAAACAACTTAGAGAGGAATATAAGTGAATTGATGGAGCTGAAAAACACAACA
>NW_016107459.1:1348903-1361826 GCF_001604975.1 Cebus imitator | reverse complement strand
ATCTCTGATAAAATAGACTTTAAAGCAACAAAGATCAAATGAGACAAAGAAGGACATGACATAATGGTAAAAGGATCAATGCAACAAGAAGAGCTAACAATCCTAAATATATACACACTCAATACAGGAGCACCCAGATACATAAGGCAAGTTCTTAATGACTTACAAAGAGACTTAGATTCCCATGCAATAATAGTGGGAAACTTCAACATCCCATTGTCAATATTAGGCAGATCAATGAGACAGAAAATTAACAAGGATATCCAGGACTTGAACTCAGACCTGGACCAAGCAAACCTAATAGCCATTTACAGAACTCTCCACCCCAAATCCACAGAATATACATTCTTCTCAACACAACATCACACCTACTCTAAAACTGACCATATAATTGGAAGTAAATCACTCCTCAGCAAATGCAAAAGAAGGGAAATCATAACAAACAGTTTCTCAGACCACAGTGCAATCAAGTTAGAACTCAGAATTCGGAAACTAACTCAGAACCGCACACCTTCATGGAAACTGAACAACTTGCTCTTGAATGTTGACTGGATAAACAATGAAATGAAGGCAGAAATAAAGATGTTCTTTGAAACCAATGAGAACGAAGACACAACATACCAGAATCTCTGGGACACATTTAAAGCAGTCTCTAGAGGAAATTATATAGCAATAAATGCCCACATGAGAAGCAAGTAGAGATCTAAAATCGACACCCCATCATCAAAACTGAAAAAGCTAGAGGAGCAAGATCAAGAAAACTCAAAACCTAGCAGAAGACAAGAAATAACTAAGATCAGAACAGAGCTGAAGGAGATAGAGACACAAAAACCCCTTCAAAAAATCAATAAATCAGGAGCTGGTTTTTCGAAAATATCAACAAAATAGACCACTAGCCAGATTAATACAAAAGAAAAGAGAGAATAATCAAATAGATGCAATAAAAAATGATAAAGGGGATATGACCACAGATTCCACAGAAATTCAAACCATTATCAGGGATTATTACAAACTCTATGCACATAAACTAGTAAACCTGGAAGAAATGGATAAATTCCTGGACACTTGCATCCTCCCAAGCCTAAACCAGGAAGAAGTCAAAATCCTGAATAGAGCAATAACAAGGTCTGAAGTTGAGGCAGCAATTAAGAGCCTACCACCCAAAAAAAGATCAGGTTCAGATGGGTTCACAGCCGAATTCTACCAGATATACAAAGAGGAGCTGGTACCATTCTTTCTGAAACTATTCCAAACAATCCAAAAAGAGGGAATCCTTCCCAAATCATTTTATGAGACCAACATCATCCTGATACCAAACCCGGCAGAGACTCAGGAAGAAAAGAAAACTTCAGGCCAATATCCATGATAAACATAGATGCAAAAATCTTCAATAAAATACTGGCAAACCAATTGCAACAGCATATCAAAAAGCTTATCCACCATGATCAAGTAGGATTCAACACGGGGATGCAATGCTGGTTCAACATACACAAGTCTATAAACGTAATTCACCACATAAACAGAACCAAGGACAAAAACCACATGATTATCTCAATTGATGCAGAGAAGGCCTTTGACAATATTCAACAGCACTTTATGCTAAAAACCCTCAATAAACTAGGTATTGATGGAAAGTATCTCAAAGTAATAAAAGCTATTTATGACAAACCAACAGCCAATATCATACTGAATGGGCAAAAACTGGAAGCATTCCCTTTGAAATCTGGAACCACACAAGGATGCCCTCTCTCACCACTCCTATTCAATATAGTATTGGAAGCTCTAGCCAGAGCAATCAGGCAAGAAAAAGAAATAAAGGGTATTCAAATAGGAAAGGAGTAAGTCAAATTGTCTCTATTTGCAGACGACATGATTGTATATTTAGAAGACCCCATCATCTCAGCCCAAAAATCTCCTGAAACTGATAAGCAACTTCAGGAAAGTCTCAGGATACAAGATCAATGTGCAGAAATCACAAGCATTCCTATACACCAATAACAGACTTAAAGAGAGCCAAATCAAGAATGAACTGCCATTTACAATTGCTGCAAAGAGAATAAAATACCTAGGAATACAACTAACAAATGACGTAAAGGACCTCTTCAAGGAGAACTACAAGCCACTGCTCAACGAAATAAGAGAGGACACAAACAGATGGAGAAACATTCCATGTTCATGGTCAGGAAGAATCAATATCGTGAAAATGGCCATACTACCCAAAGTAATTTACAGATTCAACGTTATCCCCATCAAGCTACCAATGATCATCACAGAACCGGAAAAAACCACCTTAAACTTCATATGGAACCAAAAGAGAGCCCACATAGCCAAGTCAATTCTAAGCAAAAAGAACAAAGCGGGAGGCGTCACACTACCGGACTTCAAACTATACTACAAGGCTACAGTAATCAAAACAGCATGGTACTGGTACCAAAACAGAGATATAGACCAATGGAACAGAACAGAGGCCTCTGAGGCAAGACAACGCATCTACAACCATCCTATTTTTGACAAACCTCACAACAACAAGCAATGGGGAAAGGATTCCCTGTTTAATAAACAGTGTTGGGGAAGCTGGCTAGCCATGTGCAGAAAGCAGAAACTGGACCCCTTCCTGACACCTTACATTAAAATTAACTACAGATGGATTAAAGATGTAAACATAAGACCTAACACCATAAAAAGCCTGGAAGAAAATCTAGGCAAAAACATTCAGGACATAGGCATAGGCAAGAACTTCATGACCAAAACACCGAAAGCATTGGCAACAAAAGCCAAAATAGACAAATGGGACCTAATCAAACTCCACAGCTCCTGCACAGCAAAAGAAACAGTCATTAGAGTGAATCGGCAACCAACAGAATGGAAAACATTTTTGCAATCTCTCCGTCTAACAAAGGGCTAATATCCAGAATCTACAAAGAACTAAAACAGATTTACAAGAAAAAAACAAGCAAGCCCATTCAAAAGTGGGCAAAGGATATGAACAGACACTTTTCAAAAGAAGACATATATGAGGCCAACAAACATGAAAAAATGCTAATCATCTCTGGTCATTAGAGAAATGCAAATCAAAACTACATTGAGATACCATCTCACGCCAGTTAGAATGGTGATCATTAAAAAATCTGGAGACAACAGATGCTGGAGAGGATGTGGAGAAATAGGAACACTTTTACACTGTTGGTGGGAGTGTAAATTAGTTCAACCATTGTGGAAGACAGTGTGGCGATTCCTCAAGGACCTAGAAATAGAAATTCCATTTGACCCAGCAATCGCATTACTGGGTATATATCCAAAGGATTATAAATCGTTCTACTCTAAGGACACATGCACAAGAATGTTCATTGCAGCACTGTTTACAATAGCAAAGACCTGGATCCAACCCAAATGCCCATCAATGATAGGCTGGACAGGGAAAATGTGGCACATATACACCATGGAATATTATGCAGCTATCAAAAATGATGAATTCCTGTCCTCTGTAGGGACACGGATGACTCTGGAAACCATCATTCTTAGCAAACCGACACAAGAACAGAAAATCAAACACCGCATGTTCTCACTTACAGGTGGGTGTTGAACAATGAGAACATATGGACACAGGGAGGGAAGCATCACACACTGGGGTCAGTTGGGGGGAAATAGGGGAAGGACAGTGGGGTGTGGCGAGTTGGGGAGAGAGAGCATGGGGAGAAATGCCAGATATAGGTGATGGGGAGGAAGGCAGCAAATCACACTGCCATGTGTGTACCTATGCAACAATCTTGCATGTTCTTCACATGTACCCCAAAACCGAAAATGCAATTAAAAAATTTTTAAAAAAAGAAATAATCAACAGAGTAAATGGACAACCTACAGAATGGGAAAATATATTTGCAAATTATGCTTCTAACAATAGACTAATACCCAAAAATCTACAAGGAACTCAAACCACTCAACAACAAAAAAACAAACAACCCCATTAAAAATGGGCAAAGGACAGGAGCAGACATTTCTCAAAAGAAGACTACAGTGACCACCAACCACATGAAAAAATGCTGAACATCACTAATTATCAGATAAATATAAATTAAAACCACAAATGAGATACCATTTCACATTCGTCAGCATGGCTATCATTAAAAATTCAAAAAATAATAGATGTTGGTGTAGATGTGGACAAATGGTAATGTTTATACATTGTTGGTGGGAATGTAAGTTAGTTAAGTCTCTATGGAAAACAATTTGGAGATTTCTCAAAGGACTAAAAATAGAGCTACTGTTCGACACAGCAGTCCCACTGCTGGGTATCTATTCAAAGGAAAAGAAATTATTAGTCCCAGCCTTCCCTTCTCCTGTCCATGTAAGAAAAGCTTTGTATTTGCAAAACTGAATTTTGGTGTTTTCTTATATCAAGACAGGAAAATGTGCAAAAGACGGGACAGAAAGAAATGAAGTGCGGGGAAAAATTTTTTTTGAGTTGACTAACCAGGGTGAGTGAGTGGTGGGGAAACAAAGGTCTAGAGGATCTGCAAAGTGTAGCGGTACTAATGGGGGTAGGCTGGCCTGTTCTTCACACTTCATCTCATCTCTTCCTGCTTTAGGCCCCCCTCCTGTTTCATCCCACTGCCTTTGATTTTGCTGAAGCATGAGTTGAAGCTTTGGTGCCTTGCTGTACTTACATTTATCCCCTCATTTCTTTGCACAGATTTACAGGTAGATTCCCTCCTGGGTCAGCACAGTCACTGATCTCTGTTATTGAGTGAACCATCTCTGGTATGTCTTCAGAAATGGCCTTCCTCATGTGACCCAATAATGCCAGCAGCCTGAGTTGGGAGCGGAGCACCCAGACCTCACCTCCCAAGCCCTAGTCTCAGGTGTGCTGGGTGTCAGAGTAAAACATCTGGCGTCAGGTGTGCTGGGTGTTAAAGCTTAGTGGATGTTAATTACTTGGTAAGTTTGTACAATAATGATGCCTTATCCGTATTGTTACCTGTGGCTTAGAGTTACAATTATTTTCTTACTATAAGACAAATAGCATTTAGTATGATTAAAGGTGAGAGAAGCTGAAGGGCAAAATATTACTTAGTCAAATGGTGAATTGCAAAGGCTTATAACAGGAATGACTCCAAATGGAAATTGGTGTGTCAGAAAGATACTTATAAGGAGGACAAGCAAAGTTTGGTAACCACAGAGCTAAAGGAGGCAAATAGGACTGTGAGGTTTTAAGAAAAACCTCACAAAACTCACCATAAGATTTTACAATGGGTAATGGCAGGACAGTGGCATAACTATCAAATGTGATGGCAGAGGGTGGTAGATTTGGTGGAGACTTAAACTAATGCAACAGTTTGCGTTTGCCACGGTCAGTTTGACCCAATGACGGTGATATATTGCAAAATTGGGTCTATGTTGGAGGTAGAAAAGAAGATAACCAGATTTATTTGACTATCTTTCTAAATGTTCTCTGAAACCACGGAATGGTAATGTTCCCTCAGTAGAGGAAAGTGAAAACACTATAATTGCTTCAATGCTATGCCTCTGAAGAGATGGCCAAACAATTCTGATTTATTGAGAGCTACATAAAATCTTTTTTAAAAAGATACCATGCTTTCTGAAATTCCTACAAAGGCAAGAAAGGAAAATAAATCCTAACTAGCTGACCTTTTGCAGGAACTATCATTAAAAGAGGTTTCTGGACTTAGTTAAGTGCGGTTTGTTTATGAGGGAAATGACCATGGATTATCACCTATTGTATGAGTGAATGCCTATTTTTTATTCACATTTCAGAAATAAACTGTTGCTCATACCTTATAACGTCTTCCATGAGGTTTAGCATAGGGAGAGGATCAATTTCACAAGCTAAGAAAAATCCAATGTTGTGCCAAATCAGGACAGAACCTTCTGAAGTGTTGATATTGATTCTACAAATTGGAGGACTAACTTGCATGCTAAATAAGGTAGAATCTTTCAGAGCTTTAATCTTGGACTCAGATTCTAGTGTTTCGTGATAGTAACACATTTGTAAGGGAGAGTCAAGTAGCTGGGTTTAGCTTTGACTTATTCCTTTGCATGATCTGTGAAGTTCACAAAGGGATATCTATTTTAAAAGATTTTCAAAATGACATTTATTACACGTCCCTGTGTGCAAGGCTTTCTGTTGGGTGTTTTTGCTAAAGGGGTAAAGGTTTTAAAAATACCATTCTTTTACAGCATAAACAGGAAAGATTTTGAGTAGGTAGATTAGTCAGCAGACAGAACAGGGACAAGAATTTAAGATGGAGACTTATTATGGAAGTATGAAGTGAGAGAAATGACATTTCTTGGCTCTGTTCCCAGTATTGTTTGCTGGACGCAGTTTGCGTGTGAAACAGGCAGCAGCATCCACACACAATTGTACCATCTTCTAATCAACTGGTAGTGCTTTTAAGTTTATGTGTGTTAGTGTTTCAAAAATCAAAATTCCAAAGGGCTTTATTAACCTATGATATACTTGCCAAAGGTAAACATAAAAAAAGTAAGCAAACCCGAAGAGCCTCACTAGTTTCCCTCCTGTTATCTATATGAGATGAATATGCTTTTCCAAATGCCAAGCAGTAACTTTTTCTTACTTTGTTTTGAAGACTAACATGGCTTACTCTCAATTATCAAATCTGTCCTGAAATAATTATCAGTGAGTCATGAAATGACCTTCGTAAACTGAGTCTATGTCACTCGATCTGTGTTTCCATACTGCAAGGTTAATTTTCCATGTCCCTGAACCTCAATCTTGTTAAGTTAGGCTACAGAAGAAATGGGGAAAACAAATTAAATCTATCTGTGATCATTTTACATACCTCTACATAATCCTAAAAATGTTTACAAGACTCAGAGGTTTCAAGGATGGTATGAAAATCATTGCAAACTTGTTTACATTAAAATTCCCAGTACAAATTTGGAATTGCAATAACTGAGGAAAACAGGAAAGGCACACTTTTGTAGACACTTAACCTCTTTTTTAGCCTTCAATGGCAGAGTATCAGAAGTTATAACACAGATGATTTGTTGAGAATTTTAAGAAGAATGTTTTTAACATTAAAATTTAATGTATTATCTATCTACCATTGCTAGATAATATTACCCTTACTGCAGTAACTGGCAAGAAACAATGAGAGGAGAGCTGTGAAGAAAATTGGAATACAAGAAAGAACTTACAAGTTTACAATATTAAAAATGATATTAGGCAAGGCATGGTGGTTCATTACTGCAATTCAAGCACTTTGGGAGGCTGAGGTGGGCAGATCACTTGAGGTCAGGAGTTCGAGACCAGTCTGGCTAACATGGTGAAACCCCGTCTCTACTACAAATACAAAAATTAGCTGGATGTGGTGATGAATGCCTGTAATCCCAGCTACTCGAGAGGCTGAGGCAGGAGAATTGCTTGAACCCTGGAGGCGGAGGTTGCAGTGAGCCAAGATCAGGCCATTGCATTCCAGCCTGGGTGACAAAGGGAGACTCCGTCTCAGAAAAAAAAGAAAAAGGAAAAAGAAANAAAAAAAAGAAAAAGGAAAAAGAAAAAAAAAAAAAAAAAAGAAAAGAAAAATGTCAGTGAGGACAAAAACGTCCACTTTAAGACAAGGGAAACATTTTCTGTGTCTAAAGGAAATAAAAATGAAATAGCTTCCCCAATCAAAAAGCCTAGACAAATGATTCACGTAAGCCCTGATCCCGCTTCTGAATTCCAACTCAGTCATAACTTAAAGAGTTACAGTAACTCTTCTAAGTTCATCAGAGTAGAGAGTTGAAACATGTAAGACGATTTAAAAAGCTTTTCAATTTTTAAATTTATAACCAGCTAAGTAACTGTCCATTGAATTGGTTATTCAAGAAAATACTTATTCTTTAATAAGTTATAAGTCACCATGTATCAGACCATCATTCTGAAATATTGCTGACCAGCATCTGTTTCTTTTCCTTTCTTGTTTTTCATTTCTTTCTTTCTTTTTTTAAAATTTAGACTCCATGTTAGTCTTCTCTGCATCGTTCAAATTTTAGTGTATGTGCTGCCCAAGCTCTCCTTCTCAAACAAATGTGGGAGAAGGCAAGCAGGGAGGGGCTGCACAACCCTTGTCCTCAGTCGCACGGTTGCACGGAATTATGAAGAGCTGAGTGCACTTCTCCGGCTGCCATGGGCTGCCATGACCAAGTCCTGTATTCCTTATATGGATGCCAGTCGTGTCCTCCTCAAAGCTCTGTGCTCCGTGGTATTGTGCCAGCTCAGCATTGGCTGTTCTCTAGGGAAAAAATTGTGAAACTTCACAAACCTGAGTTAGGATTAGAGACTACAGCTGCCAAGTCATAGTTCATGGTTGAGTGCCGACAGTAAATACCCAGGGAAGTGTATATCAGGATGAAGGACATCTTACTGATTCGAATTTCCAGTATTGGAAAGGTGAAGTTTTCCTTCCCAACCCCTCACACCCGTTAAAATTTCCCCCCAGCCCTTGAAAAGACATTGACTGTAAAGCAATGATGATTTGAAATTCAGATGGGAAAGTTTCTGGAATAAGGTTAAAAAATCCACCTTCAGGAACAAAAAAGAAATAAAGCATTTAAATCAATGATGAATGAAAGTATAATTTTGGATGAAGAAAATCATAGGATATGAAAATAGGGAAAGAAACTGAAATATTAGAAAAATACATAATATACCAAAGAGAAAATAATCTACACATTTAAATATTACTATAATTCACCTTCTCCTTATTTTTGCCCTTTTAAGTATTAACTAAATATGAAATATTTCTATTGATGGTCAATTTAATATTTTTACTGGCAACTTAAATTCTTGGCTAAACTTCCCAGAGCTATTTATGGACATTTTCTCTTGCCTGCCTATAAAAACACATCACTGGAGTATTTTTAACAGCAAAGTCTGCATGAGGCAGTCTACTTTCTTGACCTGTCAGATACTCATGGCTGTTTCTAAGTAGCCTCATTTGTAAGGCCTTGTGGATTTTTGTCCAATTGGTATCGTTTTTATTTTTGAGTAATGTAGTGGTATATTCATGAAGAATACCTATGGCTAGAACTCCATTTTACAAAATTCCATGCCACTACAGGTATTTTTGTTCCTTTGAAATAACTGTCATATGTCAGTGATCCTGAGGGAAGACTTGCTGTCTCTTTGATAAAATTGCAGTTGTAGACATCTTCTTTTTCTTCAAGCTTTCGCATGGTTTACATGTGAGAAGGAGTGGAGGGCCACAACAAAAAGAAGTGTAACCTTATCTTTTCAAACAAAATGAGCTATGGGGGGTGTTTTTGAAAGGTCATAAAATATTATTCTCTACCTTGAAACAGGAATGCATTCATATCGTATACATCAGAAAGGGCAAATTGAGTGTCATGGCAAGCACCACTTGATTTTCACTGATCAATTGCTAGCAGCTGCCTAAAGTATCATACTGAGAAGAGTTCAGAGGTTTAGTCCTGGTTCAGGTAGAAAAAAATGCCATCCTTTCAAAATTTTCAAGAATTAAAAAATTAATGAACTTAAAGGAGTTACGGTCATGCTCAGCAGGAAGAAATATTTTAGCACAGAGATACGTGTCACCCACTAAAGAGTATTATTATTTTGGGTAAATAGACTAATTTTTAAAAGTTAAAGGTCTCTAAGATATTTAGAAAGGCTGTTATGTTAGTCACTGACAACTTAGTAGTAATTAATTAAAGAATCTAACTCCTCACGGAAATCAGTTGAGCTGTGGGAATGGCATGGAGTTTGATTATGGGAGAAGGGAAGGAGTGGCAGGTTGTGGGCAGGAGACAGCAGAAGGCTTCCTAAAATGTAAAATTCTTTTGAGAGAATTTAGCAAAGATTGCCAGTGTCTTATCTAGGTCACTGATGAAAATGTCAGACAGAACCAGGCCTTGATTTGACACCTGCTAAACATTATTTATGTCCTAAAGCTGACATCAAACTATCTGTAACCATTCTATTTATAAGTTTCCAGAGCACCCTCTGCCTTTCCAGATCTAAAGTGTAGCAGCACTCTCAGCACTTAGCTGATAAATTTGCCTGAAAATATAGTGCTTATGAATTAGCATAGGAATCTTCTTTCTGTGACTCTGTCTACTTTCATCTATAATTTGGGGAGTGGTGGAAATTGTATAAGACAGAGCTTGAAGAGACTTGTAGTGCAGCTGTAGCTTACCCTAGTTAATTGTGTAATTTTGTACAAATCACTTAATCTCTTCAGACCCCAGAAAATGAAGGTTAGCCCAGATCAGCACTTCCCAACTCTGGTCTCCAAATTCCACAGAGTTCTATTTACTGATGAGGGCCCATAGATGCATCTGTAAACCAGGCTTGCCACTGTGAAAGTCTGTGGAGTTAGCATGTTCAAAAGAGGACCTTGTACCTAAAAAGATGGGAAGCACTGGTGTAGGTTCCAGGCAAGCTTCTATCTCTCTCTGTCACCCTTTGACTCATATACCCCTCTTCTGTATTTGACAAGAATATGTATAGTTAACAAGGATAAGAACAATCACTTCTATTTTATAGAAAAATAGCAATGCATAGAAAAGTATAATTAATTTTCCCTATCTTATATGATGGCTTCTTAATTGACCTGGGAATTGAATGCTGTCTTTTGAGTAAGTTTATTTTCTTCAGTTTAGTACTGTATAAGGTCCTATTATATTTAATATCTTACCTTGATAACAATTAAACTAGCATGAATGTGTGATTACGTGTTTTATTTAATTAAAATTTTGTCCTTTGGCTGATCACTTCCAATGAGAAACAGGAGCAGAATGCATGTACAGTAAGTGACTTTTGTACAAGATAGAATTTGACTTTTCCCAGAATTAAGTGGTGGAGTTTCACTCTCAGCTAACATGAGCTATGGAATCTTGGCTCTCTTCAGAGCTACATGACTCCAGATACTCTTTCAGTATGCCAGTAGATATTTCATCTGTGATGTCAAAACTCGCAGGAAATTCAAGTTAAGAATGCACGTTACATACACATTAGGACACCAAAGAAATTTTCTCAGGTCATACTGACACACTGTATGTGGAATTGATGTCTTTGAGAGATCAAACTTTCATGGGTATTTTAAAAACATGAACCCTGGTAAATCTTCACAAGAAGATCATATGTAAGCAGCTACACACAAATTTAGGTTAGGTTTGTTAACTGATGAATGCCAGAAATTGTGATCTTTCTTAATTTTATCCAAAACGATACACATTTTTCATTTCTGAGGTTAGTGAGGTATTTTTAAAAAAGTCAAATGAGAAAATAGGATGGTTCCATATTAAAACTGGAGGTCTGGTGGGAAAATACATAAATCCAACCATTCCCTCTTAGCACATCCCAGACCTTGTGCTGTACATAAGGGGCAGACCATGTGTTTACATCAGGGGTTCATGAACCGGCTTAGGCAGTGAACCTTAACTGTTAACTGGCTAAATATTATATTTTGTATATTTGTAGTTCTATCTTTTAAATGTATGCTGTTGTGGCTAATACAATACTAATTCATTAAAAGGTGTTACTGAAATTATAGTATCTTTTTTACGTACCATCTTTTTGATGTTATAGATATTTTAATCTCCAACTTGAAGAGCCCAAGAATTATCACATAGATGTCTGTGAAATTTTGCTTGTAAAGGGTCCTTACTTTGAAAGGCTGGGAACTGCTGTCTTAATGGATTTGGGTAAAGTGACAGGCTGCTGGAAAGCTATTTTGGGCAAAGGGGCTCTCTTGTCGCAGCTGCCTGTGTACTAAGATAAAGGGCAGAGTGTGACTTGAGAAGAAGCAATCTTAACTAGCGTTTTCCAGGCCACAGACCAAATCTGCCTTGTGTGCATAGTGCTTGGTGTGAGAAATGACATCTCTCCCAAATCCCAGGTGTCAGCTTTGTTTCAAAGTTATTTGGCTAAAACAGCAACAAAAATACAATAGATTCTAAATGTTCTACTCAAGCTCACACTCCTAGGCATTATGTTATACCTCAATTACTGGGATTTCGAGGTTAGTGAAACAACATAACAGATATTTGCTGTAGGAGGAAGAAAATGATCAAGTATTCGCTGGAATACTGAACAGCTTCAGGTATAAGAAGTTTCGCTTAAGAGAAACTAGTTATGGCAAGTGAGGAGGCTACTGCCCCCTAGTGGTGTCCTTTCTACTTCTCACTTCAGGTGCTTTGGCGTTTTCCTGGGAAGTTGCCTCTTTTACTTATTTTTTTTTTTTTTTAAGTTTACCATCTATTGCCAATTCCATCGTCACGGCACAAAAGGCTTTCATCGTCCTTGTAAAAAGGCACACACTCTCATTATATTTTTATGTATTGGTGGGTTGTGTTTGTTGTAAAAAAATGTTTACATTTAACAAAATGTAAAAGGCAGTAAGATAGTTATAGTTCTTACTTCCAAAGAAGCCTGCAATACAGGTGATGATATGTACAAACATAAAATTTATGGTACATCTTTTCCCATCAAGGTCAAAGAGCAATTTTGTAGATATATATAATTATTGTTACTATTACTTTTTGAGACAGGGTCTCACTCTGTCACACAGGCTGGAGTGCAGTGGCATGATCTTGGCTCTCTGCAGTCTTGACCTCCTGGGGTCAAGTGTTCCTCTCACCTCATCCTCCCGAATAGGTAAGACTACAGACACGTGCCACCACACGTGGCTAATTTTTGAAAATTTTATAGAAATGGGGTCTCACTATGTTTCCCAGGCTGGTCTTAAACTCTAAGCCTCAAGCAATCCTGCCACCTTGGCCTCCCAAGGTGCTGGACTTACAGGTGTGAGCTGCTGTGACTGGCCAATAATTGTACCTTGTTTACTAGAAAAATAATTATTTGATCTCACATGCTTGATTCACTTGTCGTGGGATAATTTTCAGTGTTTTCAGCTGCAATTTTTTTTTTTTTTTTTTTT
>NW_016107459.1:1331161-1348839 GCF_001604975.1 Cebus imitator | reverse complement strand
CTCCGCCTCCTGGGTTCAGGCAATTCTCCTGCCTCAGCCTCCTGAGTAGCTGGGATTACAGGCATGCGCCACCATGCCCAGCTGATTTTTTGTATTTTTAGTAGAGACGGGGTTTCACTATGTTGACCAGGATAGTCTCGATCTCTTGACCTCGTGATCCACCCGCCTCGGCCTCCCAAAGTGCTGGGATTACAGGCGTGAGCCACCGCGCCCCGCCTCAGCTGCAATTTTTTGAAAAGAAAATCATAATGCAAGAGGAGTTACAGGGTTAAATAAAACTGACGTAGATGTGCGCGATGGGAGAGGCTGGCAAAGGGGGAGGAGGAGATTCCTGTCTGAGATGTGTCCCCTATTTACACCTGTTCTTAAACTGTCATATTTACTATTGTCTTGCTTGTAAGAAGATGAAACGTGGGTAAGCTGTCACTGATAGGTTTAATTTATTTTCCAGGTTATTAAAAGGACATTACAGGACTAATTGTCAGTGTAATGACCTAATTATTAACAAGCTTGCTGTCATGTACATGAGTGTCCAGAAAAATGTCTGGATTTCCAGTTGATTTATATCTTATGACTTCAAATTCCTTGATCTCTAAGGGTGAAGTGTATGCTAAGAACAGGAATAGAGGTTTCAGAATTGTTTCTGTAACCAAGATGGGTAAATTCTTATCACGTAAGTGACAGAGCATCATCTGTACTAAATACTGCATTCATTTGTGCAACCACACGTGATAGGGCTGCGTAATGGTGGAAAGAGGATCCTAAAACAAGTCACTCTAACACATTTCAAAATATCCCTAAACATTGAAACAATTGTTCCCATGTCTAGAATGTCTTTTTAAAATTTTAATAGGCATATCTATATATATTTAATTTTAAAGTATTTTTAGAGCCTGGTCTGTGAAAAAGATTTGAAGGTAAAGTTGACCTAGAATACGGTTTCTGAATGACCTCATAAAATTTCTGAAGAATTTTGTTGATGTTTTAGGATAAATATGAACTGATTGTATGATATTACAGGAGATAAAATCCAGTGTAGACATTGGCTACGTTAATATAAGTATGGTATTTAGATCAGTACTGTACTCTCTACTCTGCTCAAGCACGTGTGAAATACTGTTCTCTACTCTGAGCATCAGAGTTTAAGGATATTGACACAAAGGATTCCTTTGTGACACATAGGATTCAGCAGCAGGAAATGTGGGAAGCCATATTGAGAATACTTAAACAGGGGAAACTACTTCTAAAATCCTAAAGATGTAGTGATGCTTTAGCTGTTTTCTTTTCTTTCCTTTCCTTTGTATTTTTAGTAGAGACAGGGTTTCACCATGATGGTCAGGATGGTCTCGATTTCTTGACCTTGTTATCTACCCGCCTCAGCCTCCAAAAGTGCTGGGATTACAGGCATAAGCCACTGCGCCCCGCCAGCTCTTTTCAAAGATATGAAAGACTGTGCTGTAAAGGGAAAGGGAATGGGGGAGGAAATATGTATTGAGTGTAAATCCCCAGTTTTAAAATTTCATTATTTTCTATGTGTAATTTGCCTTGAATTTGTTCATTTCCATTCCTCTCATGTAATATGTTTCATATATTTGTCCCTGTTCCTCTATTTTCAATGTTAGTACTTTGGGTTATTGTATTAAATGTATATCTAGTTTTCACTGCTCATCACTGCCGTCATCCAGCTTTAATTCTAATACTAAATGATTCTTCCTAAAAATTCTTGATATCATGAAGATATAATTTTAATTTATGTCTGACCTTTAAATGCCCTCATTCATATTTTATGCTGATTTTACTTATTGAGTCCTATTTTCTAGAATTCCCAGTGGGCTCTCTACTCTACTCAAGTTTGTTCCTTCACTATCTGACACCTGTCATGTTCTCTGTCAGTCTATACCTTCTCTCAGGCTGTATCCCTTAACCACTCACTTCTAACCCTGTGTCCAGAGATTCCTCTTCATACATCAAATTCTTGTCTGTTCTTGGAGAGCCGTTACATGCCATTCTTTTCTTCAGGACCTTCTTAAACTATTATAGCCATAATAATTTTGTCTCATAATTTCCTATAGCCTATTTTAACTATACCAGAATTTTTAGTACTTGATTTTTTAGTAAGATGGAACTACAAAATAATACCTATACCATAACATTGCTCATCAATCTCATTCTAGTCAAATGTTTACTCTTAGAGTATTTTGTTTCAGTAATGGCCAGAATTTGTCCAAGCCACTTTGCTTCCATGTCTTGGATAGATTCTCCTATAACAACTCTGGACGTGGCCATTTAACATAATTTGGCCAAAGAGACAATAATCAAACGTGATACCAAAAAAACCTGAAAAATGTTGTGCACTGTGGTTTGCCTTCTCTTACTTCTTATAGGAACCCCAAGACACTTAAGTGAAAAAGCTGATGAAAACATGTAGCCCAGCCATCTCTGTCTCCCAGTTCAGGGCCAATACTAACCAAGAACCAGCACCAAATTCCAGACATGTGAGTGTGGGCGTCCCAGAACCACTAACCCCCAGCCAACCCAACCAGCCAATTGCAGCTGAATGTCTGAGCCCAGGCAAGACCAGCAGAAGAACTGGCCAACTGACATGGCTAACTCACAGAATTGCTACCTAGAAAAATAAATATTGTCTAAAGTCCTAAGTTGAAGAGTGGCTTATTTTGCAGCAAAATCTAACTAATGTCAGGGTTATTTATTAGCCAGTTTTTACTGGAGTATTAGATCTGCTTCAGCATCTATACTGTGTGTTATTTGAGGACAAGAACTATGACTTCTTTTCTAAAATTTCAGGATTTTAGATGGTACTAGGTACATAATTGACATTCGATAAATTATTGTTTTAACATTGTTTTCTTGGTACCATGAGGATGAGAGTAATAATCTTTACACACAATATCACCTGAATCTTTTCTTTTCTTTTCTTTCTTTCTTTCTTTCTTTCTTTTTTTTTTTTTTGAGTGATTTCTTTTTTTTTTTTTTTTTTTTTTTTTTTTTTTTTTTTTTTTTTTTTTTTTTTTTTTTTTTTTTTTGAGACAGAGTGTCACTCTGCTGCCCAGACTGGAGTGCAGCAGCATGATCTCAGCCTACTGTAACCTCCACCTCCTGACCTCAAGTGGTTCTGCCACCTCTGCCTCCTGTGTAACTAGGACCACAAGCACACACCACCACACCTGGCTAATTATTTTTATGTGTAGAGATGAGGTTTCACTA
Organism: Cebus imitator; assembly: GCF_001604975.1. NCBI lineage: Eukaryota > Metazoa > Chordata > Mammalia > Primates > Cebidae > Cebus > Cebus imitator. The sequence goes on along the minus strand of NW_016107459.1, from coordinate 1,345,614 downwards.
TGTTGCCCAAGCTGGTCTCAAACTCCTGACCTTAAGTCATCTGCCCACCTTGACCTCCCAAAGTGCTGGATTACAGGTGTGAGTCACCGTGCCTGGCCATCACGTGTATTTTCTAATTTTAGGTAAGATAAATATTTTTGCAGTGGGCAAAGGACCTCAACAGATACTTTTCAAAAGAAAAAAATACATGTGGCCAAAAAGCATGTGAAAAAATGCTCAACATCACTGATCACTACTGAAATGCAACTAAAAACCAAAATGAGATACCATCTCACAACAGCCAGGATGGCTACTATTAAAAAGTCAAAACAAAATAACAGATGCTGGCGAGATTGCAGAGAAAAGGAGTTGCTTATACACTAATGGTGAAAGTGTAAATTAGTTCAACCATTGTAGGAAGCAGTGTGGCAGTTCCTCAATGAACTTAAAACAGAAATACCATTCAACTCAGCAATCTCATTTCTGGGTATGTACCCTTAATTGTTCCACCAGAAAGACATATGCACATGTATGTTCATTGCAGCACTATTCACAATAGAAAAGACATGGAATCAATCTAAATGCCCATGAATGGCAGATTTGATAATGGAAATGTACATATCACCATGGAATACTATGCAGCCATAAAACAGAACAAGATTATATCCTTTGTAGGAACATGGATGGAGTTGGAGGACATTATCTTTAGTAAACTAATGCAGGAAGAGAAAACCAAACACCACATGTTCTCACTTATAAGTGGTAGCTAAAAGATGAGAACACATGGAAACAAAGAGGGAAACAAAAGACTCTGAGGCCTATTCCAGGGTGGAGGATGGAAGGAGGGAGACGAGCAGAAAAAATAATTATTGGATACTAGATTTAGTACCTGATAAAATAATCTGTGGAACAAACCCCCACGACATGAGTTTAACTATGTAAAACACCTGTACATGCACCTCTGAACCAAAAATATAAGTTTTTAAAAAGAAAAACCAAAAATAATCAAAAAAGATAATGTTTTTTTCTGTAAAAGATATAGAATTCATAAAGCAGAAACTGGACCACTTCCTGACACCTTACACTAAAATTAACTCCAGATGGATTAAAGATTTAAACATAAGACCTAACACCATAAAAACTCTAGAAGAAAACCTAGGCAAAACCATTCAGGACATAGGCATAGGCAAGGACTTCATGACTAAAACACCAAAAGCATTGGCAACAAAAGCTAAAATAGACAAATGACATCTAATTAAACCTCAGAGCTTCTGTATAGCAAAAGAAACCATCATTAGAGTGAACCAGCAACCAACAGAATGGGATTTTTAAAAAATTGTATTTATTTATTTACTTATATATTTTATTGTACTTTAGGTTCTGGGGTACATGTGCAGAACATGCAGGATTGTTGCATAGGTACACACATGGCAATGTGGTTTGCTGCCTCCATCCCCCCGTCACCTATATCTGGCATTTCTCCCCATGTTTTCCCTCCCCAACCTCCCTACCCCCAGCTGTCCCTCCCCTAGTCCCCCTCAACAGGCCCCAGTGTGTGATGCTCCCTTCCTTGTGTCCATGTGTTCTCACTGTTCAACACCAGCCAATGAGTGAGAACATGTGGTGTTTGATTTTCTCTCCTGTGTCAGTTGGCTGAGAATGATGGTTTCCAGATTCATCCATGTCCCTACAAAGGACACAAACTTATTGTTTTTCATGACTGCATAGTATTCCATGGTGTATAGGTGCCACATTTTCCTTGTCCAGTCTATCATTGATGGGCATCTGGGTTGGTTCCAGGTCTTTGCTATTGTAAACAGTGCTACAATGAACATATGTGTACATGTGTTTTTATAGTAGAACAATATATAATCCTTTGGATATATACCCAGTAATGAGATTGCTGGGTCAAATGGAATTTCTATTGCTAGGTCCTTGAGGAATTGCCACACTGTCTTCCACAGTGGTTGAACTAATTTACACTCCCACCAACAGTGTAGAAGTGTTACTATTTCTCCATATCCTCTCTAGCATTTGTTGTCTCCAGATTTTTTAATGATTGTCATTCTAACTGGCATGAGATGGTATCCAGGAGTTGGTTTTTTGAAAAGATCAACATAATAGACAGGCCACTAGCCAGATTAATAAAAAAGAAAAGAGAGAAGAATCAAATAGATGCAATAAAAAACGATAAAGGGAATATCACCACAGATTCCACAGAAATACAAACTACCATCAGAGATTACTACAAACAACTCTGTGCACATAAACCAGTAAACGTGGAAGAAATGGATAAATTCCTAGACACTTGCATCCTCCCAAGCCTAAACCAGGAAGAAGTTGAAACCCTGAATAGACCAACATCAAAGGCTGAAGTTGAGGCAGCAATTAATAGCCTACCAACCAAAAAAAGCCCAGTTCCAGATGGGTTCACAGCCAAATTCTACCAGACATACAAATAGGAGCCTGTACCACTCCTTCTGAAACTATTCCAAACAATCCAAAAAGTGGGAATCCTTCCCAAATCATTTAGAAGACCCTATCATCTCAACCCCAAATCTCCTTAAACTGATAAGCAACTTCAGCAAAGTCTCAGGATACAAAATCAATGTGCAGAAATCACAAGCATTCCTATATACCAATAACAGACTTAGAGAGCCAAATCAAGAACAAATTGCCATTCACAATTGCTAAAAAGAGAATAAAATACCTAGGAATACAAATAACAAAGGATGTAAAGGACTTCTTCAAGGAGAGGTATAAACCACTGATCAAGGACACAAACAGATGGAAAAACATTCCATGCTCATGGTTAGGAAGACTCAATACTGTGAAAATGGCCATACTGCCCAAAGTAATTTCTAGATTCAATGCTATCCCCATCAAGCTACCTATGACCCTCTTTACAGAACTGGAAAAAAACATCTTAAACTTCGTATGGAACCAAAAGAGAGCCCACATAGCCAAGACAATTCTAAGCAAAAAGATAAAGCTGGAGGCATCATGCTACCTGACTTCAAACTATCCTACAAGGCTACAGTAATCAAAACAGCATGGTACTGGTACCAAAACAGAGATAAAGCCCAATGGAACAGAACAGAGTCCTTGTAGACAACGCTACACATCTACAACCATCTGATCTTTGACAAACCAGACTTAAACAATAAATGGGGAAAGCATTCCCTGTTTAATTAATGGTGTTGTGAAAACTGGCTAGCCATGTGCAGAAAGCAGAAACTGGACCCCTTCCTGACACCTTACACTAAAATTCACTCCAGATGGATTAAGGACTTAAACATAAGACCTAACACCATAAAAACCCTAGAAGAAAACCTAGGCAAAACCATTCAGGACATAGGCATAGGCAAGGACTTCATGACTAAAACACCAAAAGCATTGGCAACAAAAGCCAAATAGACAAATGACATCTAATTACACTCCAGAGCTTCTGTACAGCAAAAGAAACAATCATTAGAGTGAATTAGCAACCAACAGAATGGAAAACATTTTTGCAATCTCTCCGCCTAACAAAGGGCTAATATCCAGAATCTACAAAGAACTAAAACAGATTTACAAGAAAAAAACAAACCCATTCAAAAGTGGGCAAAGGATATGAACAGATACTTTTCAAAAGAAGACATATATGAGGTCAAAAAACATATGAAAAAATGCTCATCATCACTGGTCATCAGAGAAATGCAAATCAAAACCACATTGAGAAACCATCTCACACCAGTTAGAATGGCGATCATTAAATAATCTGGAGACAACAGATGCTGGAGAGGATGTGGAGAAATAGGAACACTTCTACACTGTTGGTGGGAGTGTAAATTAGCACAACCATTGTGGAAGACAGTATGGCGATGCCTCAAGGATCTAGCAATAGAAATTCCATTTGACCCAGCAATCCCATTACTGGGTATATACCCAAAGGATTATAAATCGTTCTGTTATAAAGACACATGCACACATATGTTCATTGTGGCACTGTTTACAATAGCAAAGACCTGGAACCAACCCAAATGCCCGTTGATGAATGACTGGACAGGGAAAATGTGGCACATATACACCATGGAATACTATGCAGCCATAAAAAATGATGAGTTAGTGTCCTTTGTAGGGACATGGATGAATCTGGGAACCATCATTCTCAGCAAACTGACACAAGAATAGAAAATCAAACACCACATGTTTTCATTCATAGGCTGGTGTTGAACAATGAGAGCACATGGACACAGGGAGGTGAGCATCACACACTGGAGTCAGTTGGGAGGGGCCAGGGGAGGGACAGCAGGGGTTGGGGAGTGTAGGAGGGATAACATGGGGAGAAATGCCAGATGTGGATAATGGGGGGATGGAGGCAGCAAACCACCTTGCCATGTATGTACCTATGCAACAACCCTGTATGATCTGCACATGTACCCCAGAACCTAAAGTAAAAAAAAATAATAATAATAATATAGAATTCATGATATGCATAACCTGGATTGAACCTCCAATTTTAAAAAAGTTGTTGTAAAGAACCAACTGAGACAATTGGCAAGCTCTGAATGTGGGATGCATATTAGATAATAGTAAATTTTCAATGTCAAATTTCTTGAATTTTGTAATTATACTATGATGATGAAAAAGATTCAAGAAGAATACCATACTAAATTTACTATTACTATGTGCATATATATATGTGCACGTACATACATATATATGGAAGGGGAAAGAGAAAGAACAGGTATAATGAAATGCTAAGAATTTGGTGAATCTTAGGTAAAAGGTAAAAGAAGAGTTGTACTATTCTTGTATCTTTTCAGTGCATTTGGAATTTTTATTTAAAAGAAAAAGAAAAAAAAAAAGGTAAAGGCCACTACTCACCAAGTAATTTAAGCATTTCATTAATAAAAGCTCTAAGGTCACTGTTGTTCATAATGCTCTATTGTGTTCACTGTGTTCATAATGTTGTCCACTGTGTTCTATTGGACGCCAAGAATGAGTTGCCAGTTACTTCATCAACTGTACTGTCATCATTCATTATCTAAAGGCATTTACTCTTCAGTCCATGGTGGAGTTTTAGGGAGGAAAAAGCAAGGAAAGTGTTCACTGAGTGCTGTGCAGTGACAGCCCAGCAATGAACGTGGGAATCTTCAGGCTTATCAGATTTTCTAGCACATACAAAATTTACAAGTAGATTCTAGGAATAAATGGTTTCCAAAATTATTCTAAGAAATAATATAGTGTTAGGCCATGTGCAGTGAGTGGCTCACGCCTGTAATCTCACCATGTCGGGAGGTTGAGGTGGGCGGCCTTGAGTCTAGGAATCCGAGACTAGCTTGAGCAACATGGTGAAAACCCATCTTTGAAAATATACGAAATTTACCCAGCTGAGGTGGTGCATGCCTGTGAGGCTGAGGTGGGAGGAACTTGTGGTGAGCTGAGATTGAGCCACTGCACTCTGGCCTGGAAGAAAGAATAAGACCCTGTCTCAAAAAACAATGTAGTATTGACCTACTATTCTGCTCTAAAAGGATGTCTCACTGCAATGGAGAGCCACCTACTCTGCAGTTAATACGTGATAAAAGATGAGAGATACGGTGTTGCAATATTTTTCCTTTAGGGTAGGAGACCCAAAATTTAAACTTAAACCATTCAGTGATCTCCTTCGTTAAGAGCACTTTTCTCTGCTGACTGGGCGACAGGATCCTCCGGAATTTAGCACAGTGAACCCTGATTTTGCAGTTTTCCCCGTTGTATCAACAAGAGAACTAAATTGCAATGGTTGTCATTTATCTGACTTATATGATATTCTCTGACTTCCTTATTATTGTTTATTTATTTTTTTGAGACAGAGTTTCGCTCTTGTTGCCCAGGCTGGAGTGCAATGGCCTCATCTTGGGTCACCACAAACTCTGCCTTCCGGGTTCAGGCAATTCCCCTGCCTCAGCCTCCCAAGTAGCTGGGATTACAGGCATGTGCTATCATGCCTGGCTAATTTTGTATTTTTGGTAGAGACGGGGTTTCTCCATGTTGGCCAGGCTGGTCTAGAACTCCCAACCTCTGGTGATCCGCCCGCCTCGGCCTCCCACAGTGTTGACATTACAGGCTGAGCCATCGCGCCCGGCCTACTAGTGTATTTGTGTACAAGTAAGAAAACATCATTTTCTGGAAAAATTCTGGAATGCTACAGACAAATTTGAGATATTTGCTATTTCAAGAAACTTTTTTTTAACAGAAATTTTAATTACAAGCTGTTAAAGACGCTATTTTATTAAAATAGGCAATGTAAAGAAGAAGAACTGTCTGAAATTAGGCAAATGCTCAGTTTCAAACGCCGTAAGAGGATGAATGGTTATATTAAGTGTTTTAGGCATTGATTTAAACATCTTTTTCAAAGTACTGATTTTAGTAGGAAGTACAAATTTAAAGGATGAATTAATTTTGTGTATATGATAGAGGCTGAACTCAGAAATAGTAGCCTCTTTCCTAGATATTCTTAAATATAAAACTTGAATTCAAAGATAAAAATAAGGCTGAACTCAGAAATAGTAGCCTCTTTCCTAGATATTCTTAAATATAAAACTTGAATTCAAAGATAAAAATATTAAGCTTCACTGCAGTTGACACAATGTGGGGGGAAAAGGGATAAATATATAGCCCAGTAATAAAATGATGGGTTAAATAAAGGTCAGACAGAGAAAATTCTGGTTAAAATGATACTTTCTTTAAAAGTAAGATATGCTTTCAGATGGAAAATATAGCCAGATAAGATAAAACCTTCCTGTTCCTTTTCTATCTGCACTGTGTGTTGAGCGCAAAGGCAAACAAATGGCTTTAAAAGTGCTATAATCTTTACTCAACATCAGTTATCAAAATCATAATCAGAATACACTTGCATGAAAAGTCTCTTAACATGGACAAGTCCAAAGTACGTAGCTCTACTTATAAGAATAAGCTATGATTAAGTATACAAAGAAAGCTCTCTTAAGAATAAAATAACGTTTCCCATTTTGATTGGAAAAATATTTACCCTGTAACTGGAATTGGGGTAGAGGGGGAAAATGTTTCTCTTGAAATGCTCAATTTTTTTTTTTTAGACAGAGTCTTGCTCTCACCCAGGCTGGAGTGCAGTGGTGCCATCTTGGCTCTCTACAACCTCTATCTCCTGAGTTCAAACGATTCTCCTGCCTCAGCCTCTGGAGTAGCTGGGACTACAGGCACGTGCCAGCATGGCTGGCTAATTTTTTTTGTATTTTTAGTACAGACAGGGTTTCACCATATTAGCCAGGATGGTCTCTAGCTCCTGACTTTGTGATCCTCCTGCCTTGGCCTCCCAAAGTGCTGGGATAACAGGGTGAGCCAGTGCGCCTGGCCAAAATGCTCAAAAATTTAATTTCTTATGATTTTACAAGTTTCCCTCTTGTATAAATAAGACAACTAAGTGGCAATGCTTGTTATTTTAATGCAGACCTTACTCTTTCTAGCAGAGCCCAGGGCACACACATTTAACTGTCCCTGCTTCAGTTCCATTCCTTAGCACTTCATCCAGTTGCTGGTTGGAATTAATGAGGTGTGTCCTGGTTTCTTCCTATTTATAGTACTGAGGCAGTGATCAGAAATGACAGATGGGGCTTATGTTAGTTAGTGTTTAAATTCAACTCTGAAGCTCCAGGCCAAGAATGAGGAGTGGGTTCTTTATTAACTTTCCCATTTCCTTTGTTAATCAGTATCTATTAATCAACTATATATGTACTTAGAACTGGCAAAGGCAAATTATCTTCCCTTATCTACTAAATAACAACTTCTAAATAATTGCCAGCCTCAGAATAAGTGGAGTTTACTATATTCTTGTGGTTATTCAGGGAGTTTCCCCCTACCCCAGATGTAGCCTCAATCATTAACGATTTAATTTTAACATTTTATAATTACATAAAAAGAAAGAGACTAGACATGGCGGTGCACACCTGTAATCCCAGCTACTTGGAAGAAGGATTGAGATAGGAGGATAGGAAAATTGAGATAGGAGGATTGCCTGAGCCCAGGAGTTTGAGGCTATAGTGCCCTATGATCATACCTGTGAATAGCACTGCACTCCAGCCTAGGCAACATAGCAAGACCCATCTCTATAATTTTGGTTTTTAGTCTTAAAAATTAAGAAGAAGGCTGGGCACAGTGGCTCATGCCTGTAATTCCAGCACTTTGGGAGGCTGAGATGGGTGGATCACGAGGTCAGAAGTTCAAGACCAGCCTGGCCAAGATGGTAAAACCCCGGATCTACTAAAAATACAAAAATTAGCCAGGCATGGTGGCAGGCACCTATAATCTCAGCTACTTAGGTGAGGCAGGAGAATTGCTTAAACCCGGGTGCAGAGGTTGCAGTGAGCTGAGATCCCACCCCTGAAATCCAGTCTGGGTGATAGAGTGAGACTGTCTCAAAAAAAAAAAAAAAAAAGAAAGAAAGAAAGAAGAAGAAAGAGGCAATTTATTATCCTGTCTGAATTTGTTCACCTCTTACCAGGCTTAGAACGCCATCCTTTAAGTGAGAGAAATATAGATTCTTTCATCTCAATTGATTATACATTTTTTAAAGGTCATGCTAATTTCTAAATTCTCATACATTTATTCATATAACAAATATTATGTGCTATGTGTCAGGCATTTACTAGAGAAGTTACAGTAAAGAAGACACAATCCTTACTCCTATGCAGCATTTTCTATCTTATGTAGGCTACAGACAAGTTTGTAGAGAGTTATAAGTCCAGTACAGGAGTATAATCAGTTCTAGGATGAGATTAAGTGCAAGGTGGTATGGAAGCATATAGGGGAGACATGTAACTCAGTCTTTGGGCCCAGGAAACTTTCCAGTGACAGTAATATCTGAGCTAAGAACTGAAGGACAAGTAGGAGTTAGAAGATTAAGATCAGAAATGGAGGAGGGAAGAGGGGGCAAAAGAAAGGTAGAACATATTTTGGTGAGAGACATGATCACAACAAGACCCAAAGGGTTAGAGAAAGCCTGATGTGAGCCTAGAGACTGGGGTGGTGCAAGAAGAGATGAGGTTGGAGATGTCAGGTATTGAAGGCAGTGCTCGTCCTCACTAGGTTTTGGAGCTTTATGCTGGGAACCATGGGGCGCCACTGTAGATTTTTGAGTAGGGGGCAGATGTATAAAAATCGCTCTGTCTGCCTTTGGAAATGCATCAGAACCTGGATATACTGATAGGTATATGGTTAAGAAGCCGTGGCAATGATCCCAGAAAGAATGCAGGAGATTTAAATCAAGAGATTGAGAGAAGTTGACAGATTTGAGAGAGATCTAGAAAGTGAACTCTAAAAGACTTGGTAATTACTAGGGAAAGAGAGAGAGAGGAGAGTGAAAGATGATGCCAAAATTCATCCCAGGGCAACTGGTGGATGGTTGTGATATTTATTTTGTATGTGTGGATGTGGTGCACTGAAGTGAAATTCAGATTCCAGAAAAAGATTTAAAGTCATCAGCATATGGACTGTAATCAAAATCCTGAGCATGGAAAAAACCATCCAGAAGGCTGGGCACAGTAACTCAAGCCTGTAATCCCACCACTTTGGGAAGCCATGGTGGAGGATCACTTGAGGTCAGGAGTTCAAGACCAACCTAGCCAACAAGGTAAAAATTCATCTTTATTAAAAATACAAAAATTAACCAGGCATGGTGGCACACATCTGTAATCCCAGCTACTTGGGAGGCTGAGGTGCGAGAATTGCATAAGCCCGGGCAGCAGAGGTTTCAGTGAGCCAAGATTGTATCATTGCACTCCAGCCTGGGTGACAGACCAAGACTCCATCTCAAAGCAAAACAAACAAACAAACAAACAAACAAACAAACAAACAAACCATCCAGGAGGTTGGTCAGAATGAAAAGAAGGCCTAAAACATAACCACAAAGGAAACCAACATTAAAAGAACAAATTGAACAACATGATATAGTTTCGATCTGTGTCTCCACCCAAATCTCATGTTGAATTGGAGGGGGGTCTAGTGGGAGGTAACTGGATCATAGGGATGAATATTTCACAAATGATTTAGCCCCATTCTCTTGGTGCTGTCCTCACAATAGAGAATGCCTTCTCAAGAGATCTGGCTGTTTAAAAGTGTGTGGTACCTCATTCCCTGTCTCTTGCTCCTGCTCCCACCATATGAGACACATGCTCCTCCTTCACCTTCTGCCATGATTGTAAGCATCCTAAAGCCTCCCCAGAAGCAGATAGCAACGTTGTGCTTCCTGTACAGTCTGCAGAACCATGAGCCAATTAAACCTCTTTTCTTATAAATTACCTAGTCTCAGGTATTTCTTTGCATCAGTGCAAAAATGGCCTAATACTCAAGATGAACCTGCAAAACTGAGAGGGAATGTCTAAAGAGATGTGAGGAAAATTTAAGGTACCAAGGAAGTCAATAGAAGCCAGGGTCACCAATCTTGATATCACATGGGATTAAGTAATATGCACACCAAGGATTATCTTCATGCTTATTAATGGCCCAGGCCTTTAATTTAATGGGGAATATATTGCTTCCCCAGACTTGCAGGACATTTTTCTACTTTATTTTGTTGTTGTTGAGATAGTCTTGCTTTGTCACTGAGGCTGGTGGCTTGATCTTGATCTTGGCACTCATTGAAACCTCCACTTCCCAGGTTCAAGCGACTCACTGCTCAGCCTCCTGAGTACCTGGGATTACAGGTGTGTGCCACCCTAATTGGCTAATTTTTGTATTTTTAGTAGAGATGGGGTTTCACCATATTGGCCAGGCTGGTCTCCAACTCCTGACTTCAAGTGATCCACTTGCCTCAGCTTCCCAAAGTGCTGGGATTACAGGTGTGAGCCACCATGCCCAGCCTAATCTTTCTACTTTCTTATAGCATGTTCATCTTATTCTACCTAGAACTCACCAAGTGGAGTCTATGTTATCTTTCTGTTATTTTGTTAAATTCTCCCAAAATTTCTCCTGCATTTTCTCTTGGAATAGGCTTTCTACAAAAGGTTTAAATTTTGAAGAAGAAACCAAGCTGTTAACTTTGATAGAGCTATGTAGAGATATGAGTTAGAAAAATATTCTATTACATTAATTTAGATAAGATGTTTTAAATTCATACTACCACATGGAAATGTAAACCTTTGTTTTGAAAATAAAAAGAGGACTCACAATTTTTATTTTGTGAGCAAGCTTTCAAAAGAGAAATATAATTTAGCTCCTTGAAGAAATAAATCTACTTAAAGGCTTGATTCCCAGAAAACACCTGCATCTCCTCTGGTTCCAAGAATATGACTGATTAGACAGTATGGTCATTCACACAATATTGATTCTATCCATTCATGAGCATGGGATGTGTTTCCATTTGTTTGTGTCATCTATGATTTCTTTCAGCAGCGTTTTGTAGTTTTCCTTGTAGAGGTCTTTCGCCTCCCTTTGCTAGGTATATTCCTAAGGCGTTTCTGTTTTTGTTTTTGTTTTGCAGCTATTGTAAAAGGGATTGAGTTCTTGATTTGACTCTCCGGTTGGTTGCTGTTGGCATATAGAAGAGCTACTGATTTTTTAAATGTTAATCTTGTATCCAGAAACTTCACTGAATTTTGTCAATTCTAGGAGCTTTCTGAAGAAGTCTTTAGGGTTTTTAAGGTAAGCTATCATATTGTCAGCAAACAGTGACAGTTTGACTTCTTCTTTACCAATTTGGATGCCCTTTATTTCTTTCTCTTCTCTGATTGCTGTAGCTAGGACTTCCAGTAATATGTTGAAGAGGAGTGGTGAGATTGGGCATCCTTGTCTTGTTTCAGTTCTCAGAGGGAATGCTTTAAACTTTTCCCCATTCAGTATTATGTTAGCTGTGGGTTTGTTATAGATAGCTTTTATTACACTGAGGTATGTCCCTTGTGTACCGATTTCACTGAGTTTTAACCATAAAGGGATGCTAGATTTCATTGAATCCTTTTTCATGTGATTTTTGTTTTTAACTCTCTTTATGTGGTGTATCACATTTATTGACCTGCATATATTAAACCATCCCTGCATTCCTGGTATGAAATCCACTTGATCATGGTAGATTATGTTTTTGATATGCTGTTGGATTTTCTTAGCTAATATTTTCTTAAGAATTTTAGCATCTAGGTTCATCAGGGACGTTGGTCTGTAGGTTTTTTGTTTTGTTTTGTTTTGTTTTATTTTGTTTTGTTTTGTTTTGGTTATGTCCTTTCCTGGTTTTGGTATTATGGTGATACTGGCTTCACAGAATAAATTATGGAGGATTCCCTCTTTCTCTATCTTGTGGAATAGTGTCAAAAGTGTTGGTACTAATTCTTCTTTGAATGTCTGGTAGCATTCTGCTGTGAATCCATCTCATCCTGGATTTTTTTGTTGTTGGTAATTTTTAAATTACCATTTCAATCTTGCTGCTTGTTTCTGGTCCCATCAGGGTATCTAATTCTTCCTGATTTAAGCTAGGAGGGTTGTATTTTTCCATGAATTTATCCATCTTTTCTAGCTTTTCTGGTTTGTGTGCATAATTCATAGTAGCCTTGAATGATCTTTTGTATTTCAGTGGTATCAGTTGTAATATCTCCTGGTTCGTTTCTTAGTGAGGTTTTTTTTTGGATTTTCTCTCTTCTGTTCTTGGTTAATCTTACTAATGGTCTGTCAATTTTATTTATCTTTTATTTATCTCAAAGAACAGCTTCTTGTTTCATTTATCTTTTGTATTTTTTTGTGTGTTTCTATTTCATTTAGTTCTGCTCTGATCTTGGTTATTTCCTTTCTTCTGCTGGGTTTGGGTTTGGTTTGTTCTTGTTTCTCTAGTTCCTTGTGATCTTAGAATGCCATTTTTTGTTCTTTCAGTTTGATGTAGGCATTTAGGGCTATGAACTTTCCTTTTAGCACAGTCTGTGCTGTATCAATGAAATTTAATGGAATTTAATTATATATGTGTTTACATATGTTGCATATATACATAATGCATGTAGACTACACATACAATATCATTAAAAATAATTGACATTCTTTTCAAAAATAGGTGCTTACAATAGAATATAAAATAAATAGAAAAATAAAATCAGGGCAAGTCAAATAGGATAGGAAGATGAAGGCAAGGGTGAAGTTGATATACTGGAGATCATAAGTTCTTACTCAAATGCTGGAATTAAACCACAAATTCTTTGATTGCCTGGAAGGAAATATGATAAATTTAACATTCAGTATCCATAAAATTAAAATATTTTGGTTGTTTAGCAGAAGTACAACGTTTCTTAGCACTGATGATTAAAATGTCTCTTATGGGCCCTCATTAAATGAGATTCTCATGTAGTTAAGATCTTCAACAAGATCCTGACAATAAAATACCATAACACAAAAACTTAACCTATATCATGTGACTATTATATGAGAATTTGTGAATACAAGTCAAGTATCTGTCATCAGATAAAAGCAATACCTTGCTTTTGAGATTCAAGCCTTTAGATTGCCTTTTCCCAATTGCAGGGAAGTGAATTTTAGCTTTTCTATCAAAAAACTATTTAGCTTTGAAAAAGAAAGAAAGAAAAAACCCAAAACAATGGTGAGGGCATGAGGGAGAGCAAAATCAAAACAATAAGTTGAAAAGCTTCTTATAGCATTTGAATCTTTAAAAATGTGTTGCAATTTAAAACAAGAAAATATCTTCTCCAGATTGATCTATAGTTCCAACACTTCAAGTCAAAATCTCAAAGGCTGTTTTAAAGAAATGTACAAGGTGATTCTAATATCTATATGAAAAAAGCAAAATATCTAGAAGCCCCAAGATAATTTTAAAGGTGAAGAAAGTGGTCAATTAATGTTTGATAAGGATGCCAAGGATTTCAATAGGAAAACAAGTCTTTTCAACAAATATTAACAACAGGATATCAGCATGGAAAAAATAAACCTCGACCTTTACCTAACATTCTATTATAAAATTAACCCAAAAAATTAATTAATTCAAGAAACTAAACCATAACAGTTTCAGGAGAAAACTCTGAGGTTAGGCAAAGATTTCTTAGGATATACAGACACCTAACCCCTCATACCCATCCCCCCACACACACAAACAACAAAAAAGAAAATTATGTTTCATAAAATATAAATACGTTTACTCACATCTGAAAGACTGTTCAGAGATGAAAAGGCAAACCACAGACCGAGGGGAAATGTTTGCAAAATATATATTTAACAAAGAATTTGCGCCCAGAGCACATGAAGAATTTGAACAACTCAATAATAGGATGAACAACTCATTTTTTTAAATGGGTGGTTAATTGGAATAGACATTTCATGAAAGAAAATACAAATGTCAGCCGGGCGAGGTGGCTCACGCATGTAATCCTAGCACTTTGGGAGGCCGAGGCGGGTGGATCACGAGGTCAAGAGATCGAGACCATCCTGGTCAACATGGTGAAACCCCGTCTCTACTAAAAATACAAAAAATTAGCTGGGCATGGTGGCGC
>NW_016107459.1:1328870-1331080 GCF_001604975.1 Cebus imitator | reverse complement strand
ATTGCACTCCAGCCTGGGTAACAAGAGCAAAAAAAAAAAAAAAAAAAAAAAAAAAAAAAAAAAAAAAAAAAAAAAAAAAAAAAAAAAATACAAATGTCCAATAAGTGCTAGAGAAGATTATCAACATAATTAGTCACTAAAGAAATGCACATTTAAACTACAAACACCCACTACAATGATTATAACTTAAAAGACTTACAGAGTTTTGGTAAGGAAATGGAACAACTGGAATCCCAATACAGTGCCTATGAGAATGCAAAATGGTAACAGTCAATTTGGAAACCAGTAGGCAGATTCTTTAAAAGTTAAAAATAACATTTACAATGCAACCTAGAAATTCCATTTCTAGGCATCTACCCAAGAGAAATGAAAGCAAGTCCTCACAAAGGACTTCTACATGAATGTTCATAGCAGCATTATCAACAATATCCAGAAAAGGGGAACAACCTGTGTATTCATCAACTGGCAAATAGATGAACAAAAATTATGGTATATTATACAATAAATTACTATCTGGTAATAACAAAGAACAAACTATTGTTATACATGACAACATGGATGAATCTCAAAAACTTTATGCTAAGGGATAAAACCCAGACCAAAAGAAGTGTATACCATATGTTTCCATTTCTGTGAAACTCTAAAAAAGGTCAACCTCCAGTGGACAGAAAGTCAATCCATGTTTGCCTGGTCTGAGAGTGAGGACAGGGAACTCTTGTGTATAATGGAAATATTCTACATTTTTATTGTATCAGTGGTTACTTGAGTATATAGCTGCCCAAACTCATCAAACTATACTTAAAATAGAGGTAAATTATGTATAGATAGGCTATACAAAAAAAAAGGCAGTATAGGGTAATAAGGTATTCTTTTGGTTTATAATTATATATTATCAAGTATAATTATTCTTAGGTATTTATTTTACTTTGACTTCTATTTTATAAAAGGTATCTGAGCACCTATTGGCAAACTTTGGTTGATCCACGTATCTTTTGTTTGTTTGTTTGTTTAGGAATTGTATTTGAAGTGGACATAAAATTAATTGCTTTAGACATCAGAATTTTCCAATGTAACCACTGAATTCACAGGCTCGGTGATTTGTGGACCACATTTGTTATGACTATTGATTCTACTACAGGACCTGAAATCCATCTCTGTCCTTAGGCCCCACATGATCGAAATATTTTATTTTGCCAAAGAGAAGCTTGAATTGGAAATGAATTAACTTACAGAGAAGTCACTTCATCTTCCATGAGGCTTTCCTTGATCACTCTGGCTAAGAACAATGTCTTAGGATTTCTACAGTTTAATTTTTAAAATATCACTCAGGATATTTTCATGTCATAATTTTCAATGACATTATATGTAATGTGCATTGTTCTTCCCATTAAATTGAAAAGAACAAGACTGACATTTCATGAGTGCTATACAAAGTCAGACTGTGCTGGGTGCATGATCTCACTTCAGTCCTCATTAGTCAGTGCCTGCTGGGACCTGTGTGAGTATTGCTTAATGCTGACTCTCCATCACAGCACTCTCATACATTGGAAATCCTCTGTCACTATGCTCTGCCACATGCCTGTCACCTCAACCTGAATTGTCTAATGTTGTTGATTGCTTACTGGATCTCCTTTTCCAGAACCTCTTTCTAAATCAGATTCCTCTGATGCTCACATTAAACCCACCCACCTACCTCTTCTTGATGTGGTAACAGACTAGCTTTTGAGGTAAGGAAACAGAGGGACTGTGTGATACATTCGTGTGTGTGTGTGTGTGTGTGTGTGTTATGTGTCTACATCTTAGCATACCATCATGCATATATAGTAAGGAAGTGCTCAACACAAGAAATAAATATACTTTAATTTTTAAAGAAATGCCTTGACTAAAGACATTTTATTGCCAACTTAAGAAAAGCCTTGCATAAATATTCCTGCTATTTTCCAGTTACATAAAAAGTCACAAAATATAAAAATCTATTTTTCATCTATATTATGCTCAACTATGAATACTTAGAAAATTATACAGAAATATTAGAAATATCATGACAAGATGGCCGTTTAGGAACAGCTCAGGATTGCAGCTCCCAGTGAAAGTGCAGAGGGTGAGTGGACGCTGCATTTTTATTGCCCACAGACTAGGAGATTCCCAGGCGGAGGAGCTCCACAGGTCACCAGTGCGGCTGTTTCAGCCAGCGCGGCTGTGCCGGCCAG
>NW_016107459.1:1312212-1323170 GCF_001604975.1 Cebus imitator | reverse complement strand
GGAAATAGGGGAGGGACGGTGGGGTGTGGGGAGCTGGGGAGACATAGCAAGGGGAGAAATGCCAGATATAGGTGATGGGGAGGAAGGCAGCAAATCACACTGCCACATGTGTACCTATGCAACAATTTTGCATGTTCTTCACATGTACCCCAAAACCTAAAATGCAATAAAATAAATAAATGGGAAAAGCAAACAAACAAAAAAGAAATATCATGACAATTGAATTTATATAAATGCTGCCTTACATTGTTATTAGAAAAAAAATTGAGAGTCAGAAATTTGAAAGTTTATCTCTAGTTATAAAGGATTAGACAGGTCATTTAACATTTCTGACTCTGTCTTCTTATTGTAAAATAGAACTAATATCACCTGCTTGTATCAATAGAATTGTTAAAATCAAAGGGCAAAACATAATTTGCAAACTGTAATATGGAACATAAATATAAGGCATTTGGAGGAAGAGCAGTGCTAATAAGCATTTGCAAAAATTTGTGTTTAGAATATTAAAAAGCTGTTTCACTAGCAGAAAAGATGAAGTATGAATTCATGGTAACTAACAACCTAAAAATGCAAGGAGAAAAGAAAATCAAGTAAAGAAAATATACACATACCTCCAACACTAGAAATTGTTTTAATTTTTTTTCTGTCCCTCTCCAGAAATACATACTTAGGACCTTCATTTCTTCCATAAATATTTATGAAACAGCCATGATTTGGAAATTCCAATCATTTATAGTTTGCCTGTCATGCTCAATAACAGATGATATAGATGTAGATATAGATAATGAAAGCATATTATAACCATGTGGCTACACAGCATCCAAAGCTTAATCTTTATAAAACCATAAAATGCTTTTGTTTGGGACATTACATTAATTCAGTCCTGTAGTTTGTGATTCGTAGCAAAATAAATATAAATCAATACTTATCAGACACCTTCACTTATAGCTCTTTGGACCATGCAGTTATGCTTATAGTTTTCTTTAGTGTTATTAGCTCCAAGTCTTCATTGTGAGCCATTAAAAACTTTCATTCTTGGCCCAATGCAGTGGCTCACACCTGTAATCCTAGCACTTTAGGAGGCCAAGGTGGGCAGATTGCTTGATCTCAGGAGTTCAAGACCAGCTTGAGCAACATGGTGAAACTCCATCTCTGTTTTAAAAGTAAAATAAGTAATTATTTTTTTAATTAAAAAAAAAACTTCAGGATTATCACAACGGATGGGAGGCAGGACTAGATTGCAGCTCTGACTCACACAGACAGAGCAGTGTGCATAGACTCGCACTATGAACTTTACTACAGAACTACTGTAAGAAAAAAACAGGAATCCCGAGAAAATCCACAGACCCTCTGAAGGAAGTGGACTTCTCCTGCAGAACCCAGGAGACATGCCAAATACTAAGCTGGTATCCACAGCTGAAAGACGATTCATGTCACAGGACTATGTGCAAACAACCCCTAGTACCAGCCTGGAGCCAGGTAGGCTTGCTGGGTGGCTAGACCCAAAAGAAAGATAACAATCACTGCAGTTTGGCTTACAGGAAGCCAAATTCATAGGGAAAGGGGGAGAGTACTACATCAAGGGAACACCCCATGGGACAAAAGAATCTGAACAACAGCCTTCAGCCCTATACCATCTCTCTGACACAGCATACCCAAATGAGAAGGAACCAGAAAGCCAACTCTGGTAATATGATAAAAACAAGGCTCTTTAACACTCGCTAAAAATCACACTAGCTCACCAGCAATGGTTCCAAACCAAGAAGAAATCCCTGATTTACCTGAAAAAGAATTCAGGAAGTTAGTTATTAAGCTAATCAGGGAGGCACCAGAGAAAGGTGAAGTCTAATGCAAGGGAATCCAAAAAACAGCACAAGAAGCAAAGGGAGAAATATTCAAGGAAATAGCATAAAGAAAAAACAGGCTGGGTGCAGTGGCTCAAGCCTGTAATCCTAACACTTTGGGAGACTGAGGTGGACAGATCACGTGAGGTCAGGGGTTCCAGACCAGCCTGGTCAACATGGCAAAAGCCCATCTCTACCAAAAATACAAAAATTAACCAGGTGTTGTGGCACATGCCTGTAATTCCAGCTACTTGGGAGGCTGAGGCAGAAGAATTGCTTGAACCCAGGAGGTGGAGGTTGCAGTGCACTCTAGCCTGGAGGACAGAGTGAGACTCCATCTCAAAAAAAACCCAAAACTTCAGGAAACACTGGACACACTCATAGAAATGCAAAATGCTCTGGAAACTCTCAGCAATAGAATTGAACAAATAGGAGAAAGAAATTCAGAGCTGTAGTTTGTGATTGGTAGCAAAATAAATACAAATCAATATTTATATTTGACAAGGTCTTTGAATTCACCCAATCCAACAAAGACAAAAATAATAAGCAAACATGAACAAAGCCTCCAAGAAGTCTGGGATATGTTAAACAACCAAACTTAAGAATAATTAGCATTCCTGAGGAAGAAGAGAAATCTAAAAGTTTGGAAAACATATTTGGGGGAATAATTGAGGAAAACTCCTGGTCTTGCTAGACACCTAGACATCCAAATACAAGATGCATAAAGAACACCTGGGAAATTCATCGCAAAAAGATCATTGCCTAGGCACATTGTCATCAGGTTATCTAAAGTTAAGACAAAGCAAAGAATCTTAGGAGCTGTAAGACAAAAACACCAGGTAACCTATAAAGGAAAATCTATCAAATTAATAGCACATTTATCAGCAGAAACCCTATAAGCTAGAAGGGATTGGGGCCCTATCTTCGGCCTCTACGAACAAAACCATTATTAGCCAAGAATTTTGTACCCAGCGAAATTAAGCATCATATATAAGGAAAGATACAGTCTTTTTCAGACAAAAAATTGCTGAGAGAATTCCCCACTACCAAACCACCACTAAAAGAACTGCTAAAAGGAGTTCTAAATCTTGAAACAAATCCTGGAAACACATCAAAACAGAACCTCTTAAAGCATAAATCTCACAGGACCTATAAAACAAAAATACAATTTAAAAAGCAAAAACAGGCCGGGTGTGGTGCCTCACGCCTGTAATCCCAGCACTTTGGGAGGCCAAGGCAGGTGGATCACAAGGTCAAGAGATTGAGACCATCCTGTCAACATGGTGAAAGCCTGTCTCTACTAAAAATACAAAAATCATCTGGGCATGGTGGTGCACACCTGTAGTCCCAGCTATGCAGGAGATTGAGGCAGGAGAACCACTTGAACCTGGGAGACGGAGGTTGCAATTAGCCAAGATCACACCATTGCATTCGAGCCTGGGCAACAGAGTGAGACTCCATTTGGGAAAAAAAAAAAAAAAAAAGCAAAACAAAAAAACAAGATACACAGGCAACAAATAGCATAATGAATGCAATGGTGCCTTGCATCTCAATACTAACATTAAATTTAAATGGCCTAAATGCTCCACTTAAAAGATGCAGAACTGCAGAATGGATAAGAACTCACCAACCAACTATCTGATGCCTTCAGGAAACTCACCTAACACATAAGGACTCACATAAAGTAAAGGGGTGGAAAAAGGCATTTCATGCAAATGGACACCAAGAGCAAGCAGGGGCAGCTATTCTTATATCAGACAAAACAAATTCTAAAGTGACAGTGGTTAAAAGACACAAAGAGGGACATTATATAATGGTAAAAGGCCTTACCCAACAGGAAAACATCGCAATGCTAAACATATATGCACCTAACACTGGAGCTCCCAAATTTGAAAAACAATTACTAATGGACCTAAGAAAATAGACAGAAACATAATAATATTGGGGGACTTTAATACTCCACTGAGAGGACTACATAGGCCATCAAGACAGAAAGTCAACAAAGAAACAATGGATTTAAACCATGCCTTGGAATAAATAGACTTAACAGATATGTACAGAACATTTCATCCAACAACCACAGAATACACATTCTATTCAACAGCACCTGGAACTTTCTCCAAGATAGATCATATGATAGGCCATAAAATGAGCCTCAACAAATTTAAGAAAATTGAAATCATATCAAGTACTCTCTCAGATTGTAATGAAATAAAACTGGAAATCAACTCCAAAAGGAACCTCTAAAATCATGCAAATACATAGAAATTAAATAACCTGCTCCTGAATTATCATTGAGTCAAAAACAAAATCAAGAAGGAAATTTAAAAATTTTTCTAACTGAACAACGATAATGACACAACCTATCAAAACCTCTGGGATACAGCAAAGACAGTGCTAAAAGGAAAGTTCAATGAGGGTCCAGTTCCCATTTCTGTATCCTCTCCCTGTGTTTAATTATCTTCCTATTCAGTTTATAGTCCATGGCCCGTAATTCTAAGAATAATTTTGTCAGTGCCATAAGGTGTCTTATCTCTTCTGTTTAGCAAAAACTAATCCAGTGTGACCGCCACTCTTTAATTTTTCTATATGTTAATCTGAATAACATAACAATTTTGAAGAAAAATCCTTCCCCAGCTACACAGTGCATTTTAACATTAACGTTTTAGTGTTATTAATGGTCTTACTATGGGTAAAATCCATAAGACATTTTGAGATGCAACCTCATCAATGCTACTTTTTCTGTGTACTTGAACCCGATTGCATGCTCAAATATATCCACAGTTAACATCCCCTTGCCAGTAGGTGGCTCTGTGTCAAAAAGTGAAAAGGAAACATAATAAAAATACAAATTGTGAGATCTACAGTCTAAGATCTGGACCCAGGTCCCGGTCCCTACTGCCTATTCTTTTTATACCTTAATAGTTACTACAGGAAAGCTATTTACTATCCAGAGAAGATGAGGTATCCAGGAAGAAACAATTTAATAAAAAACTAAAACATTGTTTCAAGGAGATTTCAAATAAACTTCAGATCTATAATATGGTGTTTTTGTTTTTTTAAATTAATACAGCCAAAAAGAAATGGAGGGAAATGGCAAGTACATTTAAAAGAACTACACACATATCTCATTTTAGTGAGTTTTGCTTTATTGACCTTCGTAAATATTGCATTTTTTACAAACTGAAGGTTTGTGGCACCCTTGTGTCAGGCAAGTCTGCTGGCACTAGATTTCCAACAGCATGTGCTCACTCCATGCCTCTGTGTAATTCTTGTAATATTCCTAATTTTTACATTATTATTACATCTGTTGTGGTGATCTGTGATCAGTGATCTCTAATGCTATTACTGGAATTGTTTAGGGGTGACATGAACTGTGTGCCCTTATAAAATAGTGAACTTAATCAATAAATGTTGTGTGTGTTCTGACTGATCTACTAACCAGCCTTTTCTCTGTCTCTCTCCCTCTGTTTGTTCTCCGAGACACAATATTAAAATGAGAGCAATTAATAACAATGGCCTCTACGTGTTCAAATGAAAGGAAAAGTCACATACCTTTCACTTTATTTTTAAATTTATTTTCATGGATTCAGAGTCTCACTCTGTTGCCCAGACTGGAGTGCAGTGGTTCGATCATGGCTTACTGTAACCTCAAAATCCTGGGCTCAAGTGATCCTCCTGCCTCAGGCTCTCACATAGCCAGGACTACAGGCTCATGCTATCCCTCTTGGCTAATTTTTAAACTTTTTGTAGAAATGGGGCTTCACTTTGTTGGCCAAGCTGATCTCAAACTTCTTGCCTCAAATGATTCTCCTGCCTCGGTCTTCCAAAATGCTGGGATTAGAGGCATGAATCGCCACACCCAGTGCCTCTCACTTTAAGGTAAAGGCTAGAAATAGTTAAGCTTTGTGAGGAAGGCATGTCAAAAGGCTGAAAACCAGGCCTCTTTTGCCTAACAGCCAAGTTGTGAATGAAAAGGAAAAGTTCCTGAAAGAAATTAAAAGTGCGACTCCAGTGAACACATGAATGATACAAAAGTGAAGGAGCCTTATTGCTGATGGAGAGAAAGTCTGAGTGTTCCGGATAGAAGATCAAAGCAGCCACAACATTTCCTTAAGCCAAAGCCTAATGCAGAGCAAGACTCTAACTCTCTTCAATTTTGTGAAGGTTAAAAGAGGTGAGAAAACTGCAGAAGAGGAGTTGGAAGCTAGCAGAGGCTGGTTCACGAGGTTTAAGGAAAGAAGTTGTCTCAATAACATAAAAGCACAAGGCGAAACAGCAAGTGCTGACGGAGAAGCTGCAGGAAGTTGTCGATACGATCTATCTAAGACAGAATGAAAGTGGTTAAACAACAGATTTTCAATGTAGACAAAACAGTTACGTTGGAAGACGAAACAGCAAGTGCTGACGGAGAAGCTGCAGGAAGTTGTCGATACGATCTATCTAAGACAGAATGAAAGTGGTTAAACAACAGATTTTCAATGTAGACAAAACAGTTACGTTGGAAGAAGATGCCATCTAGACTTTCCTAGCTAGAGAGAAGAAGTCAGTGCCTGGCTTTCAAACTTCAAAGGACAGGCTGACTGTCTTGTTAGGGGCTAATGCAGCTTGTGACTTCATGTTGAAGCCAATGTTCATTTATCATTCTGAAAATCCTAGAGCTCTTAGAATTATGCTAAATCTACTCTGCCTGTGCTCTATAAATGAAACTACAAAGCCTGGATGACAGCACATCTGTTTACAGCATGGTTTATGAAATATTTTAAGCCCATGGTTGAGACATATCACTCAGAAAAAAGATATCTTTCAAAACGTTACTGCTCATTGACAGTGTACCTGGTCACTCAAGAGCTCTGATGAAGGCTGGGAGCGGTGGCTTACGCCTGGAATCCCAACAGTTGGGAAGCCGAGGTGGGTGGATCACAAGGTCAGGAGTTTGAGACCAGCCTGACCAAAATGGTGAAACCTAGTCTCTACTAAAAATACCAAAATTAGCTGGGTGTGGTGGCGCATGCCTGTAATTCCAGATATACTCAGGAGCCTGAGGCAGGAGAATCGCTTGAACCCAGGAGATGGAGGTTGATGAAGATACCCAAGGAGGAGAATATTGTTATCCTTCCTCCAACACAACATCCATTCTGCAGTCCATGGGTCAAGGAGGAATTTCAACTTTCAAGTGTTATTATATAAGAAAAACATCTCATAAGCTATAGCTGTCATAGATAGCAATTTCCTCTGATGGATCTGGGTAAAGTAAATTGAAAAACTTCTAGAAAAGATTCACCATTTTAGATACATTTAGAATATTCACAATTCATGGGAAATGGTCAAAATATCAACATGAACAGGCATTTGGAAGAAGTTGATGCCAAACTTCAGACATAGATGACTTTGAGTGGTTAAATGCTTCAGTGGAGGAAGTAACTGCATATGTGATCGAAATAGCCAGAGAACTAGAAATAGAAGTGGAGCCTGAAGATGTAACTGAGTTGTCGCAATCTCATAATAAAACTGGAATGGTTGATGAGTTGCTTCTTATGGATAAGCAAAGTGGCTTCTTGAGATGGAAACTACTCCTGGTGAAGATGCTGTGCACATTGTTGAAATGACAACAAAGGATTTAGAATATGACATAAACTTAGCTGATAAAGCAGTAGCAGGGTTTAAGAGGATTTACTTCAATTTTGAAAGAAGTTCTATTGTGGGTAAAACGCTATCCCTCAGTATCACATACTACAGAAAAATCCTTTGTGAAAGGAAGAGTCAATGGGTGCAGGAAACTTCATTGTTATCTTATTTTCAGTAATTGCCACAGCCACCCCAATCTTCAGCAACAACCACTCTGATCAGTCAGCAGCCATCAACATCGAGGCAAAACCCTCCACCAGCAAAAAGGTTACAACTAACAGAAGATGTAAATGATCGTTAGCATTTTTAAAAAATCAGGTATTCTAAAAATTAAGTTATGTACATTTTTTAGACATAAGGCTATTGCACACTAAATAGACTACAGTATACTCAATGAGTATACTGTAAATATACATTCAAGTGCATGTAAAGTTTATGGAATATTCTAAATCCTTTGTAGTCACTTCAACAATGTTCACAGCATCTTCACCAGGGGTAGATTCTGTCTCAAGAAACCACTTTGCTAATCCATCAGAAGCAACTCCTGATCCATTCAAGTTTTGTCATGAGATTGCAGCAATTCAGTCCCATCTTCAGGCTCCACTTTTAATTCTAGTTCTCTATGTATTCTCATTATGTGTAAACATAATTTTTGCCGGGTGCGGTGGCTCATGCCTGTAAACCCAATACTTTGGGAGGCCCAGGTGGGCGGATCATGAGGTCAAGAGATCAAGACCAACCTGGCCAACATGGTGAAACCCTGTCTCTACTAAAAAATACAAAAATTAGCTGGGCATGGTGTCACATGCCTGTAGTCCCAGCTACTCAGGAGGCTGAGGCAGGAGAATTGCTTGAACCCGGGAGGTGGAGGTTGCAGTGAGCCGAGCTCAAGCCACTGCACTCCAGCCTGGCACCTGGCGACAGAGCAAGACTCTGTCTCAAAACAAAACAAAACAAAAACCCATAATTTTTACATGCAATAGGAAATAAAAAATTAATGTGACTTGCTTTATTGCAATATTTGCTTTATTGTGGTGGTCTGGAACCGAATGCACAATATCTCCAAGGATGCCTTGTGTTGTTTTACACTGCTTTTCTGTGGCTAAGTTAGAAAGACTTTCAACATCACTTCTATGTCCAACAAATACACATAACCATAAAATATTAATAAAACAAATATCTGTGCATGTGACCCAGTCCAACAAATAGAAGATTATCTAACTGTTGAATGTGTGAACATATTTTCTTTTTTCTCAGAGGTAATATTGTTTTGCTTTTCATGTTTATAATTTTTGTCATCTGTTTTGTCATAGTTTTGCTATATATATATTATATATGTAATGCAGATATATGTGAAATTCCTAAATAGTTTAGTTTTAGTGTAAATGATACCACCCTATGTCCCTTCTTTTGTTACTTTATCATCAACGTTTATATATGTGAGTGTCTTCCATTTTAAGACATGTCATTGCATAAATATACCATAATGTCTTATTTAGTTATCACATTAGATAAATAAAGAACCCAGACCTTCTGAAATGCAACCAAGGGTAAAGGGGACTGTAAAAGGGATATTGGAAAAGGAAGTTATAAATTTTGGCCTTTGATCAGCTACAGAATGAGGATTGTAATGGTTATATTTTATATTGCCTTACGTATGTCATATGTATATGTAACCAATTACATTTTTACTTCATTTTTTTCTTTCCCTCATTATTTGATATGGCATGGTTGGTAGTAGCTAAGTTTATAAATTAGTCTACATGGTACTGGATATCTGCATACCATTTCAAATAAAACTAGTGGAGGAACAAACTGTCAAGAATTGTGAAAGTTATGAGATTTACCCTACTTGTAAGGTAACAGGTTAACCTCCATAGATGCTGATGGAAAACACAAGACTCCTGGGTCAGAGGAGAAAGACAGTTTATTACTCATCAATTTTAGTAGTCAGAGAATGAGCATTTTTGGTGTCAGTTCCCTGAGACAGAATTCCCAGGGAACTGGCAACTCAAGCAGGGCCAAATGGCACCTGTTCATGCAGTGGGTTGTGTTATAGGAAAGAAACCCTGAGCTTGGTGAATCGTAATCTTTTATAGTGAACAGAAAGCATGCCTACTCTGTGCTCTGGAAGGTACACTATTTATATCATCTAAAGTTGTTTTCAAAAAGAATGAATATCAGAGATTAGAGACATTGTGTTAAATTCTGACTCCTACTATAGGCATATGACAAGGGAGTTTAGGTACCTCTGAGGAAGCATTACTAATGTATACTTTGGTGCCAGGTGTATTCATATCTACTGAGAACTTATTTCTTCCTTAAGGCATCAAAATATTTTAATATGTCATTTATGGTGAAAAATTGCAGCCCCAAAGCACATGTTGTATTTGGTTGTTATATCTCTTTAGTTTTTTGTTTGTTTGTTTTTTTGATGGAGCCTCACTCCATAGGCCAGGCTGGAGTGCAATGGCATGATCTCAGCTAACTGCAACCTCTGCCTCCCGGGTCCCAGTTCAAGCAATTATCCTGCCTCAGCCTCCCAAGTAGCTGGGATTACAGGCACATGCCACCATTCCCAGCTAATTTAGAGACGGGGTTTCACCATGTTGGCCAGGCTGGTATTGAACTCATAATCTTGTGATCTACCAGCCTTGGCCTCCCAAAGTGCTGGGATTACAGGTATGTGCCACAACACCTGGCCTTCTTTAGTATCTTTTAATCTGAAACTACCCCCAATCCCTTTTTAACATTTATGACCTTGATACTTTGAATATTATGGCCACTTATTTTGTAGAATGTATTTCATTTTTAAAAAGTGTTTTCTCATGATTAAATTCAGAATTAGCACAGAGGATCTATGTGCTAATGGTCTTTTGATTGGAAGGGAAGGGAAAGGAAGAGCAAGGGAGGAGAAAGAGGCAAGCAGTCATTTTGTAAATTCTTATGGTTGGAGAATGCATTCCCTGAGATAAGGAGTTCTGGGAAAACTATCCATAGCATTTCTGAGATCTAGTTCTGATTTCTTTCATGACTGTGTGTCCTTAGGCAAATTATTGACCTGGAAAATATTTTAAGAAATGGCAGCATATTAACGTTCTCAAGGTCATTAATAAAGTAATAGACATGAAAAGTTCTTACGGCCAATATTAAATATGACATTTTTTCATAAGCAAATAAGTCTCTCAGTGTCATAGATTATATAGAAACTCATTCATAAAAACTGTAGCTACTTTGGTCAATTTTTATTACCCCCCCCAAAAAAAGTAACAACTGTAGCCCACATATATTGCCTCCTTAGGAAATTTAGAATTGAACATAAAATGTTTATTAATTTTTTCAGTCTACATATGTGTAACAATAAGCTTCATACTTACTACCTTGCCTGATTTACTCAGATAAAATGAGCAGATGCACAGAGCTAAATTCTTATGTGCAGGGACATAAGGTTGGTTTTATCTTCTCTGCTTTCAAGAGAAAAATAAA
>NW_016107459.1:1305988-1312162 GCF_001604975.1 Cebus imitator | reverse complement strand
ACTGTGGTTCTTATTGCTGGGAGTCAGTCTCAAGCCTGGGTTTTATTGGCAGTTGAAATATTTTCACCTTACAAAAATATACTGATCCAGGTTCTAGAAATAGTACTCTATCTATAGGCTGATAAAAAATGATGAGGAAAAAACTGCAGCTCCCCTAACATCTTTTGAGTGAGGAACAAGGCAATATTTAATTATGTCTAAAAATCCTACAAAGTTTAACAAATTTCAGAGACCAGTAAAAATGAGCCACATTTATTTTAAAATGAAATATGGGTATTGTTTTAACCTTTGGAAGAAAAATGTATTGAAGTGAGTAAAATTCTCAACCACTAAGACTTTCTCAGAAAAATATATAAAAAACACAACCACCACCATGGAAATCTACTTGGGTGGAAATACTATATCTGATCACACTTATTGACTCATAAACACAAGAGTTTGAGTTGTAGCTTATTTGAATTATAGCCCTCTGTTACTCTGCAGCTCTGCAGTGAGCTCATTGCCAGCAGATGGTAAAGCACTTCATGTTCTTAAGAGATAACCAGCGAAGGAGATTCTACATTACCTCTCAGGAGTCTGTTCAGTATATTACAACCCTTGATGTCGGGAAACTATTCTTCATATTTAACTTAAATCCCAGAAGCCAAAGTTTAGATCTGTTTCCTTTGGTTTAGTCCTCAGTGGAGATGGAGAACAGCATACTAATTCTGCATACTAATTCTTTATAATTTAGATGGCTGAGGTCATTCCACAGTCTTCTCTTTACTGGATAATAATCCCATTCATTTAGCCTGTCTCCAAATCACCTATTTTCAAACCCTTAATCATTTTAATTCACACCTGAAAATTCTACATTTTTCATGTTTCTGATAAATGGTGTACAAGACACTTTGATATTTGTACCAGAGTTGAGAGTAATTTATTTTCTCTGCTACATCTATGTCCATAAGAAATACTGTAACCACCTTTAAATAATATAATGTATTTCTAATATATCATTATCTGTCTTCTTCATGCTGGTTTCTTTATAGCTAAGTCACACATTCTTCAACTTAAATATATGTGTTTTCTTCTTCTTCCGTATTTGTGTCACTTTAGGAACATAAATCTTATTGTGAAATTGAATTAAACTGAATTCTATTTTTTTCTGACTAAGCCAAATACCCATTTCACAGTGCAAATACCTTATTCTTTTATTTGAAGTTACCTATGACTTAAATTTATAGGCTCTACATTCCATTCATGTGATTATCAAATATAGTATGAGAAAAGCAGCTTATTCAACACAGACCCTAGAAAATATTCGGCTTCCATGTCAATGTTACCTTTGATGACTGCTTCTTTTTCCTAGGAAAATATTTCTACTGAGCAGTAACATTAGCTAGGCAATATTTATGGGCAACACACATACACGGTCTGTGGGTGGTGTTGATTTGCATGGCAGCTGCACTGGGTTTGTTCCTGTAGCATCATTTGCTTTGCCATTGTACACAGGTCAGAAATGGCTCACTGTGAGCTTGTGTCACTTGGCTTAGTGCGGTAGGCAGCATAGCTTGGTAGGCATATCTCACTCCTTTTGCATGCCTCCAAACCATGGTTATGAGCTATCGCCACCAAAAAAAAAAATTTTCCTATCACCAGAAAAAGCGATATGTGGCGAAAATTTGCTTACAGTCTTGACCAGAAACTGACTGAAAGAAGGGGCTGCCACAAACATGCTAAACTGCACTTTTTTGGGGTCATAATTTTCATTCCTGTAGTGATCCTAATTCAAGGTAAGATAAACTATCTATTCTAACCAGTTCTGTCATTCTGGTCTCCAAAAAAGTTAGGCTTGTCTCACAGGATGCTTTTTTCTCAGAGCCATTCTGTGTCTTATTTTATTATTCCGAAGGTGTTTTCCAGTTGATTTTCTAATGACTAAATTTAGCTATTTGGAAGGAAGCTTTAAAAAAAAAAAAGAGGTAGTACATTGGCTCTTGACTGTACTAAAATTTACAGTTAATGAAGAAATACTTAGTAAGGATTGGCATGTAAAAAACTAAGGCAATAAAGTCAATTCTTTTATTTCTCTTTTTGAGACAGGGTCTCTCACTCTGTCACCCAGGCTGAAGTACAGTGGCATGATCTTGGTTCACTGCAGCCTCAACCTCCCAGGCTCAAGTGATCCTTCCACCTTGGTCCTCTGAGTAGCTGGGACTACAGGGTCCTGCCACCACACCTGGATAATTTTTGTATTTTTTATAGAAACTGGGTTGTACCATGTTGCCCAGGCTGGTCTCAAACTCCTGGATTCAAGTGATCTGCTCATCTTGCCCTCCCAGTAGGCTGGGATTATAGGTATGAGACAGCATGTTCAGCCTAATAAATCAATTCTTGATTAAAAAAATTTTACATATATATATGTATATATAACCTCATAGTATAAAACTTCCCAATCTAGTTCTCTGTTCTCTTCCAAAAGATGACACACAGAAAATGTTCTATTTTAAGTTGGTTGTGATGGTTCCTCATTGCTCTGAATAAAAAAATAATTTGCATCTTTGAGTGTTCATTCAGAAATACATTTCAAAAAATTGACTTAGTTTCCAATTTGAATATTTTTAAATTAAAAAAATCAAAACCAAAATTTGCTGTTAGAAGATTTTCATTAGACATGTGTCACTTGAACTTACAGTTCCCTTATGAAATTGGAAATCATTCCTATTTGTAGTTTTCAAAATTATTTGCTTGCCTATTCCCTAAAGGATTTTTCATTCATTTATAAGACAAATATTTCTTATGCACCCTCCATAGACAGGTACAATTCTACGTTCTTGGAATACATCAGTAAACAAAATAAAACCAAGATCCTGCCTTCAAAAAGCTTACAGTCTAGTGAGAAGAAACAGAAAATAAGCAAAATAAATTAAATAGTATGTTAGAAAGTGATATGTGCTATGGCACAGGAAAAAATAGAATAGGAAAAAGGAAGTCAGGAATGCAAAGGCAGTGGGAGAGGGTTAGGTGGTTTGTAGTATTAATAAGATCTGATAAATGCCTTAAAAGAGGGGAAGGGATGAGGCAAAAAGGGAGAAGACTATTCCAGGTAAAGGAAATTGCCAATGCAAAGGCCCTAATGTGGAAGCTCAGCTCGCCTGTTCAAGGGTGCCAATGTGCCTACAGTGTGGTAAGGGACGGGAGGACAGAAGAGGAGGTCAGAGAGGTATTGGGAGTCCAGTGATGAAGGACCCTGAGAGCCACTGTAGACTTTGGCTTTAACTCTGAGTGGAATGGAGGAGGGGGCCTTCGAGGGTTTCAAAGAGAGAAATAACATGATCTGAACTACATTTTGAAAGGATCATTCTGGTTGCTTTGTGAACAGACTGTATGGACACAAGGGCGAAAGTAGGAAGCTTATTGAATAATTCAAGTGAGAAATGGCAATATCTCAGAAGAGACTGATGAGAAGTGGTCTGATGATCAGTTCTTGTGAAGGTTGGTCACATGATTTCTAGATGCATTTGATGTGCAACATGAAAGAAAGGATAAAGGACAACCGAGAGCTTTTATAAATGTGTATGTGTATGTATAAAATAAAATGCATAATAAGTCTGAAGTTCAAGAGAGTAGACAGGCCTGGAAATATACATTTGAGTCATTGGCATATGGACTGTGTTATTTAAGGCGACGAGATTGGATGAGATCATAAATGCTTTGGCTGTTGAGACAAGATCAAGGACTGAGCCACATGGCAGGTCAACATATTCAGGTTGGATTGAAGAGGAAGAAAAAACCAAGGACCTGAGAAAGAGAGTCCAGTGAGGCAGGAAGAAAACAAATAGTTTAGTCAATAGGAAAATCTATATTAGGGAGGACAGATTAATCAACCAAATTAAATCCTCTAGGACAAAATTGTTCATTGGGTTTATTAACTGTGATGTGATGAGTGAAAACACAATGAGTTAAAGAGAATGGGAAAAGAGGGCTGGGCACAGTGGTGCAGCCTGTAATCCCAGCACTTTGGGAGGCTGAGGCAGGTGGATCACTTGAGATCAGAAGTTCGAGACCAGCCTGGCCAACATAGCAAAACCCCATCTCTACTAAAAATACAAAAATTTGCTAGGCTTGGTGGTATGTACCTATAATCTCAGCTACTTGGGAGGCTGAGGGAGGAGAATTGCTTGAACCTAGGAGACTGGGAGACAGAGGTTGCAGTGAGCCAAGGTCGCACCACTGCACTCCAGCCTGGGCGACAGAGTGAGACTCTGTCTAGAAAAAAAAAAAAGGAATTAGGGAAAGCAAGATGATTCTTTTGAGGAATCTTGTTAGAAATGAGAGCAAAAAGGGATTGTACTTTTCCGAGGAAATGAGATTAAGAGAATATTCTTAAAAGGAAAAATGGGTGGCATCTCCCCTCCTGCTTGCCCTTGGATCTCTGGGTTTGATTTTTGCATTGACTTTAAACAGACATAAGTATCCCCTTAACCTGTACCTGCTTTTTGGATTTACACTGTCGAAGCTCTGACTGTGGCAGTTGTTGTTACTTTCTATGATGTATGTATTATTCTGCAAGCTTCCATGCTGACTACTGCAGGAATTTTTAGTTTGACTGTGTATACTCTACAATCTAAGAGGGATTTCAGCAAATTTGGAGCAGGGCTGTTTGCTCTTTTGTAGATTTTGTGCCTATCAGGATTCTTGAAGTTATTTTTTTATAGTGAGACAATGGAGTTGGTCTTAGCTGCTGCAGAAGCCCTTCTTTTTTGTGGATTCATCATCTATGACACATATTCACTGAGGCATAAACTGTCGCCTGAAGAGTACCTATTAGCTGCCATCAGCCTCTACTTGGATATCATCAATCTATTCCTGTACCTGTTAGGTTTCTGGAAGCAGTAAATAAAAAGTAATTAAAGTATTTCAGCTCAATTGAAAAACAAAACAAAAAAAATTTAATGAGAAAAAAGGATTTAAAAAAGTAATTGTGTCTTTTAAGCAGTATATGGAAAGTGTTTCATTAAGTAATAAAGTTTGAGACAATAATTAAATACTGTTAGAATCTTTATTTGTATCCTGTGTAATTCCAAGAGCTTTAAAATCTTACTATTTTTTATGATACCTCATCTCTAAATCCTTGATTTAGAAACTCAGTTAAGAGCTATAAAAATTCTGTTAAAAATGTTTTTCTTTCTAAATTAGCCATGCATAGTTGTTCATTTGCAATTCAAAAATAATTTTATGACTAGATAAGAATATCAGTTTACCTTTATCTAGTGATTTTATCTAAAATTTCCCTGAATTATTAAGTAATATTGATTTGGCTTTGATTCTAAAGTAGTAGCGTCTTTACCATTATAAACTGTAAATCTCTTTTTACCTGGAGATTTTCATCTAATTTAAAAGGAAAAAATATAAAAGATAAATTCCAGAGAATTATTCAGTATATTAGAATTATATTAATGTTAATGACATTTTATTTTAAATTGTACTAAAATTAAAAGTCTGCCTGAAAGTCACATATTATGACAAAATTTGACATTATTTGTTTTTTAAAGTATAGATTTTATTTTGAATTTATACAATGCTAATGTGGTTAGAGGACACCAAAGATACTGGGTCATCAGCCATAAAGCATATCTATTTCAAAATAAAAATATTTGGGAAAAAAACAGGAAAAATGACAACATGTTTTGATACTGACAGGAAATAATTGGTAGAGGGTGAAAATTCATGATGTATAAAAGAGTGGGAATGCTATTTTCAGTTCTTTTCAAATTTTTTAAAGAGATGGGGTCTTGCTCTGTTACCCAGGCTGGAGTGCAGTGCATTCTTCCCTGTTCTTGAGCAGGGAAAGGTTGAGACTTGTATCCATGTGGAGAAATTGGATTCTGATCAGACCGCAATAGTTATCTTTACTAACAGGAGGGAAAACAGAAGATATGGTTGCATTTATTTGTGGGTGAGTACCTGTGATGGTGAGAGACTGTGGAGGTGTTGTAGTTATTGTAAATGACAAGGACTACTCAATAATACTGGAAGTTGATGGCTGAGGTAGGAGGAAGAAAAAGATCACTGGAGGAGAGGGGCTCAAAAAACTGAATTTGCTGACTGGATAAAATGAGGTGCTGTGGTGACATTTCATTTTGTATACATTTCTGACATTCTGTTTGCTTTATTTTCATTGCATTCCTT
>NW_016107459.1:1226793-1305920 GCF_001604975.1 Cebus imitator | reverse complement strand
GCTCACTGCAACCTCCACCTCTCCGGCTCACGTGATCCTTCTGCCTCGGCCTTCTGAGTAGCTGGGACTACAGTCGTGTGACACCACACCTAGGTAATTTTTGTAGACAAGATTTCACCACATTGCCCAGGCTGGTCTCAAACTCCTGGTCTCAAATGATCTGCCTACGTCTGTCTCCCAAAGTGTTGAAATTACAGATGTGAACCACTGCGCCTGGATGTTTTATTGCATTCTCTCTCAGATGAAACATATTTCTCTTACCCATAATTAGGGGAGAGAAAAGAAATTATCATTAAACAAAAACAGTCATCTGTCTTGCTGCTCCCACTCTATGATATGTCTAGATGCAGAATATTCCAACACGGGCCAGAACACCCCATTTCTAACACTATGCACAGAAACATGTGTAAGAGAGGGCAATACATAAAGTTCTACTGTGGATTTATGGTGACTTACTTAAATGAGGCTTCACTGACAGCAATATTTTGAACTTCTTCTATTCTGGCACTCCCAGAGATTTTTACACCCTGGCATAATGTTCATATTAAATTCAGGATGGCTAGGCTGTTCACCTCACTTTTATGTAGTGAAAGGGAGGGTGGGAGTGGAAAATTGGCATGATTCCTTGAACACGGTCATATTCTCAGGCAGATCAGTTTCAAGGAAGCGAACATATAAAAGTTGAGAAAAAGGAACTTGATTCCCTTAAAATTTTCCATGTTCACATTCCCCATGAGAAGTCTTCATGTGCCCTAGTTTGGAGACTCCGATAAAGAGTTGAAAATGTAACACGATCTGGTTCATTAATATCCTGTCTGGAGTAAAACCTATCACAGCTCAAAATATTCAAGATGAATGTTTAGTTCAATTAATGTAGAGGGCAAATTGAAAAGAAAAAAAAAAGGCAGTTTGGAACTCCCCAGAAGGGAAGAAACATTCTTTTTCTAAACAAAGAACTGTTTCTAAATTTAGAGAACATTTCCATTTGGCACCCATTCTTATACTTTATGACACTATATGGCACCTGACTAGCTGGGACAGTAAATCCAGGGATGGCAATAAACCCTCCCACTGGAGTAGGACGGGCCCAAGTTCCATCTGTAGCAGGTGATGACACAGATTAAGTCTTGCAGAAAAGCCTGATAACTAAGGGTTTCAGCAGTCTTCAAACACAATTCAAGCAAACACCAACAAAGGGATTCGTATAAACTGAGGCACCCAGATATTCTAGCAGGTTGGTGGAGCCCAGGACCGGGATTGAAGCAAAGTTATTTATAACATGAACCGTGCAGATAATTGTCATCAGAGAAGTCTATCCAAGAGTAGCAGGGCTTCCAGTCAGTAAAAACAACAACATGTAACCCAGCACAGTACATACCTCTGCAGCTATTAACAAGATATATTAGCAGTAGAAGGAAAGGATGACAACTCTCATTGATAAATGGGAAGCATCTTGTGAAGACCATTTGTTTCCATTGAAATAGAAATTTATTTACCTCCCAGGACACCTCTGTTCTCAGTCAGACCAACTCCTCCTCTGGTTGTGTTCTGGGAATGGGTTTAACACACATTTGTCTTAGTCTGTTCCTCGTGCTATAATAAAATGCTGTAGACTGGGTAATTTATAAATAATAGGAATTTATTTTTCATAGGTCTAGAAGCTGGAAAGTCCAAGATCAAGGTGATAGCAGATCTGGTGTCTGGTAAGGGCTCACGGTCTGCTCACAGGATGGTTCCTCTCACTGTGTTCTTACATGGTGAAAGACATGGAAGGGTCACGTGGCTCTATGAAGCCTCTTTTATAAGGGCATTAATTCCATTCATTGTGATTTAATCACTCTCAAAAAGACCTCACTTCTTAATACCACCACAGTAGAAATTGTTTCAATGTGGATTTTGAAGGGACATGTACACTCAAACCATAGCTACATGGTATCAAACCAAGATTCTACTTGAGAGTAACTGACAGGGAACAGATAGTAGCAAGAGCTACCAGGAGTTCACCAATACTTTGATATTTTACTACTTTTAAGAATATCTTCAGATATCATAGCATTACTAATATCTATATTTGCACATAATTTTATTTATTCAGAATAAAGGTAGCATTTAATGTGGAATATGGGCTTTTTACTTAGTTTTAAAACCTCTTATATATAGTCAGGTGCACTAGAGACTGAAAGTCACTATTCTAATCTAGTTCCTTCCCACCTTCATCTATTATCTTGCATCAAGAAGTCCTATTCTTCACTGGTCACTCTTGAAGTATGCCCTCTATATTAATGATTCTGAAACTGGGGTTCCTGGGAGGATTCCAAAGAAACCATCTCTATATATTTTGAAATGTGGTAGTGAACACATGGGCTTCTTATAAACTGGTAATTCCCAAAGCTGTGTAGAAATTTCCCTAAACTGAAGTTGTCAAAAGAGACAATATGAAATTTATGAAAATATAAGATTTTTGAAATGTTTAACACTTGTGAATTAGAATGTTTTGTCAAGAGTTCCAAAGAAAAGTATACATTACTCTGATGCTGGGACACCTTAAAAAGTCAGAATATAAATTGGTTTGAGTGATGTGATAAGTAAAAATAGGCGTTTCTTCATTTCTAAGCTATAGTTCCACAAAAATGTTTCTCTTCATAAGAAAGAACAAAAGTTATAAAGTACAGAGGAGAAAAACGATTACCAGGATGTTCTTGTCTTAAATCAAGTCGCCACCAGAGAGCTATAAAAGTTTCTTTTGTGCTTTCCCAAGCATTAGTAAGAATGTTTATGATTGGAAAAATTCACTTCCAAATATTTTTATGTATTTACTTTGCCATGTGTTTGAAACTAGTCTTCTAACTGTCTCCCTGGATACACCAGTGAGTTTACAACAGTGATTATTTCCAAAGGAATCTTGGAGAGATACAAGAAAATAACAATAAATTAAACGATACATGTGTGGTTTTCAAATGTGGACAGATTTCATATAAATTGAAGTGTTTGGTTTATTTTCCCTTTCCTAAAACCTTAGGAACAATTTTAATTGTAAAAATTAACTAGAGATCACCTAGTGATATGTGTTGGAATTAAGTTAGCATTGAGGCATGTGTTGGACAGCCTAAAAAGTCTTTAAGCTCAATTTACGAATAGCCCTTACACAAGAAAAACTGCCAGGGCTGAGCACAGATTCTCATTTCCTTCCAGCTGCTGGTCTTGAGACCTCACTTCCTCTTCTTCCTCCATCCCTGTTCCTTCCTTTATGCTAGCTCAGATTCTTCACACCCATTTCCTCAGTACTACTTCAGTGGAGAGTCTGTGGGAAGAGATGGCTAAGGGCAAGGAAGGAAGGGAAGATGACCCTCTGAAAGCTCTGCTTGTCCTTTCCATTCCACTACTGGGCTCACCTAATCTGCAGGGTCTCAGTACTAGTGCCGCATCTCCTGCCTCATCTAGAGCCTCCATCCTATCCAACTACATCACTTCCCCTCCAGCTCCAGTGGCGAAATGTTCAGGATGGTTTTCCTTTCTGGAAAAAAAAAATGGCTGAGGAACGATTTTGAATAGATAATCTTACTTTAATCCATTATCAACAGTACCTAAAAACCAACATTATCACTAAAGTGGTCTTGTATTTTTTCTTTCTTTCCCTCCCTCTCTCCCTCCCTCCCTCCCTTCCTCCCTCCTCTTCTCTCTCTCTCTTTCTTTCTTTCCACAATCCACGTTTATTTACTAACTTTTCATTAGTTTAAATCCTGGAGAGGTACAGCATCACTCAGATTCTGTGTCCAAAAGCCTTAGCAGGAAAGTTGCTTTGGAATTTGGCATGAACCATGCCACTGCTTCTGTGAGCCTGAGTTACGTTTCCCCAGATTACTCTGGTTTTGTTTAGTTTGCCATTGGGAGTCACTGTGTTGTTCTTTGCTTTGTATACATAAGTATATCTCTGCTCAAATAGAATCCTGTTTTATCTCAGGTGTAAACACCTTCAATTTTAAGAAGAACGGTGTGCTCCCTTTGGTTCCGGATGCATATAGCCTGCAAAATGGCTTGGACTACAGCCTGCTGGTCATAGTTCCTTTTGGAAGTCATGTTCCCAGCAGGCCTCCACAGGAGCCAAGATAGCAGGAAGAGAAAAGTGGTCTTGTATTTT
Source organism: Cebus imitator (assembly GCF_001604975.1). NCBI lineage: Eukaryota > Metazoa > Chordata > Mammalia > Primates > Cebidae > Cebus > Cebus imitator. The sequence goes on along the minus strand of NW_016107459.1, from coordinate 1,301,782 downwards.
CTTACAGTGCATAAGTTAAAGAAGATAAATAAGGGCTGGGCTTGGCGGTTCACGCCTGTAATCCCAGCACTTTGGGAGGCCGAGGCGGGCAAATCACTAGGTCAAGAGATCGAGACCATCCTGGCCAACATGGCAAAACCTCGTCTCTACTAAAAATACAAAAAGTAGCCGGGCATGGTGGCACTCGCCTGTAGTCCCAGCTACTTGGGAGGGTGAGGCAGGAGAATTGCTTGAACCCAGGAGGCAGAGGTTGCAGTGAGCCGAGATCACGCCACTGCACTCCAGCCTGGCGCCTGGCAATGAAGCGAGACTCTGTCTCAAAAAAAAGAAGATAAATAAGAGGCAGAGGAGGGAGTTTTCCATATCAAAATGGAGGGCACGACTGGTAAAATTAGAGATGTAGATAGTTTAGTGTTATCACTTCACATAAAATAAGGAATTGTTAAGTTTATTAGTGGAATCTCTCCTTCCCTCCTCCCTTTCTTCCTTCCTTTCATTTTTCTTTCTTTCCTTTCTTTTATTGTCTTAATGAATATTTATAGAGATCTACTATATACCAGGCACTGTGTTGTGTTCTAGGTTTACAAGGTTAAAAGGAAATACGCTGCATTCATCAGCACATTACAATTTTCAGCAGCTCAACAAAATAATGGTTTCTTTCTTGCTTATGTCTAAATCTTATTAGGTGTTTTGGATATGCTGATTCAGAGCTTCTGGTCTCCTAGAAGTCCACCTTTGGCTACTTCACACTTAGCAGGCTCATAAGTAAAAAGGGCACTTGAGCACGTGCCGTTTTGTGGCCAGGCCCCTTAGTAGTGAGTGTGATTCCTACCATTCCATGTAGCTCTACCACAAGTGCAAGGGAGGCTGAGAAATATAATCTTCTCATGTGAACAGGAAGAGGAAACTAAATTAGTGAATATCTAGCTAGTCTCTGCTACATATGCCCTTGTGGGTTTTAAACCTAAATAATCATACGACAATGCAAAGAATATTCTTGGCACCTACTAGAGGCATTCTCCAATGAAATTTGTTGGATGAAAAAGTGAGAGTCACTGGAGGATAGGGTGTGATGAGGTGAGATGGAGAAAAATAGTGGGAGTTGTATACGAAGTTGGATAGGCTTCCAGTCTTTTCCAGTGAGGGATTTTCTTAGAAATTTGTGTCAGACAGTCCTCATTGTCTTAACTCCTTGTTTCATTACAAGAACTTTCAATGTGTCAAGTGCTGTTATAAACTCCTTCTATATATTTAATCCACATAATCTTCACAACAATCTTATGAGATAAATACTATTATTCCCATAATAAGAAAATTGAGGAGGACGATCCAAGATGGCTGAATAGGAACAGCTCTGGATTGCAGTTCCCAGTGAAAACGCAGAGGGTGAGTGATCACCACATTTCCAAATGAATTTTTACTGCCCACAGACCAGGAGATTCCCCGGCTGAAAAGTGCCACGAGTCTCCAGCGAGGCTGTTTCAGCCAGCTGAGTGGGTCTCCACACAAAAACTCACACAAATACAGGTCCCATTATAACTGGCCTATTTAAATGAAAAAAAGGGGGCTGAAACAGGGAGTCAGGTGATCTGACTCAGCTGGTCCCACCCCCAATCTGAAATGCTCTGGATTGGGAGTTCCACAGCAAGCACAGCTGGACCCGGGATGGTCCCGCTCTGTGGGGGGAATGATGTCCACCATTACTGAGACAGTCCACCACTTCTGAGGCAGTCCGCCATTAACAAGGCAGTCCACCATTACCATGGCAGTCCACCATTACCGAGGCAGTCCGCCATTAACAAGGCAGTCCACCATTACCATGGCAGTCCACCATTATCGAGGTAGGCCAAAATTACCAAGGCAATCTGCCATTACTGAGGCAGTCCACCATTACTGAGGCAGATCTAACTGTACCCCTATAAACAAAACTGCAAGGAAGTTCACATAACAGCTGGCCAGAGCCCCTGGCAGCTCAGTAACTCCTCTGCTGGCAGACTGTGACTAGGCTACCTCCTTGCTGGGAAGGGTATCTCTGAAAAAAGGCAGCAGAATGACAGGAACTTATAAATATAGCCCCACATTCCAGGGACAGAGCAACTGGGAAAAAAAGGTGGTTGTGAGTTCTGCTGCAGCAGACTTAAATGTACTTGCCCAGCAGCTCTGAACAGAACAATAGAGCTCACAGCTCAGCATCTGAGCTCCTATAAGGGACAGACTGTCTCCTCAAGCAGCTCCCTGACCCCCATACAATGAAAGAGACACCTCATAAAGGAGAGCTCAGGCTGACATCTGGTGGGTATCCTTCTGGGACAAAGACAACAGAAGAAGAAACTGGCAGCAACCCTTACTGTTCTGCAGCCACTGCAGGTGATCCCCAGGCAAGCAGAGTCTGGAGTGCACCTCCAGCAGTCCTAGAGCAGGGGGGCCTGACTGTTAGGAAGAAAACTAATAAACAGACAGCAATAACTTCATCAGCAACAAAAAGGACATTCACTCAGAGACCCCATATGAAAGTCACCAACCACAAATACCATAGGTAGACAAATCCACAAAGATGGGGAGAAACCAGTACAAAAAGGATGAAAATACCGAAAACCAGAATGCCTCTCCTCCTCCAAGGGATCACAACTCCTCACCAGCAAAGGAACAAAGCTGGATGTGGAATGAGTCTGATGAATTGACAGAAACAGGCTTCAGAAGGTAAGTAATAACAAATTTCTCTGAGCTAAAAGATCATGTTCTAACCCAATGCAAAGAAACTAAGAACCTAGAAAAAAGGTTTGACAAAATGCTAAAGAGAATAAACAGCTTAGAGAGGAATATAAATGAATTGATGGAGCTGAAAAACACAACACAAGAACTTCACGAAGCATACACAAGTTTCAATAGCTGAAACGACCAAGAAGAAGAAAGGATATCAGAGATTGAAGATAAACTCAATGAAATAAAATGAGAAGGCAAGATTAGAGAAAACAGAGTGAAAAGAAATGAACAAAGTCTCCAAGTAATATGATATTATGTGAAAAGACCTAATCTACATTTGATAGGTGTATCTGAATGTGATGGAGAGAATGAATCCTTCAGGATATTTTCCAGGAGAACTTCCCCAACCTAGCAAGACAAGCCAACATTCAGGTCCAGGAAATACAGAGAACACCAGAAAGATATTCCTCAAGAAGAGCAACCCCAAGGCACATAATCATCAGATTCACCAGGGTTGAAATGAAGGAGGAAATGCTCAGGACAGCCAAAGAGAAAGGTCGGGTTGCCCACAAAGGGAAGCCCATCAGACTCACAGCGGATCTCTCAGCAGAAACACTACAAGCCAGAAGAGAGTGGGGGCCAATGTTAAATATCCTTAAAGAAAAGAACTTTCAACCTGGAATTTCATATCCAGCCAAACTAAGCTTCATAAGTGAAGGAGAAATAAAATCCTTTATGAACAAGCAATTGCTCAGGGATTTCATCACCACCAGTCCTGCTTTACAAGAGCTCCTGAAAGAGGCACTAAACATAGAAAGGAACAAGCAGGACCAGCCATTCTAAAGATGTACCAAATGGTAAAGAACATCAACACAATGAAGAAACTGCATCAACTAACGGGCATAACAACCAGCTAGCATCAAAATGATAGGATCAAATTCACACATAACAATATTAACCTTAAACGTAAATGAGCTAAATGCCCCAATCAAAACACACAGACTGGCAAATTGAATAAAAAGTCAAAACCCATCGGTGTGCTGTATTGAGGAAACCCATCTCACATGCAAGGATACACATAGGCTCAAAATAAAGGGACGGAGGAAGATCTACCAAACAAATGGAGAGCAAAGAAAGCAGGATTTGCAATCCTAGTCTCTGATAAAATAGACTTTAAACAAACAAAGATCAAAAGAGACAAAGAAGGGCATGACATAATTGTAAAAGGATCAATGCAACAAGAAGAGCTAACGATCCTAAATATACACACAACCAATACAGGAGCAACCAGATACATGAAACCAGTTCTTAATGATTTACAAAGAGATTAGACTCCCACACAATAATAGTGGGAGACATTAACACTCCACTGTCAATATTAGACAGATCGACAAGACAGAAAATTAACAAGGATATCCAGGACTTGAACTCAGACCTGGACCAAGCAAACCTAATAGCCATTTACAGAACTCTCCACCCCAAATCCACAGAATATACATTTTTCTCAGCACAACATCACACCTACTCTAAAATTGACCACATAGTTGGAAGTAAATCACTCCTCAGCAACTGCAAAAGAACAGAAATCATAACGAACTATCTCTCAGACCACAGTGCAATCAAATTAAAACTCAGAAATCAGAAACTAACACAGAACCAAACAATTTCATGGAAACTGAACAACTGGCTCTTGAATGTTGACTGGATAAACAGTGAAATGAAGGCAGAAATAAAGATTTTCTTCAAAACCAGCAAGAACAAAGACACAACATACCAGAATCTCTGGGACACATTTAAAGCAATGTCTAGAGGAAAATTTATAGCAGTAAATGCCCACACAAGAAGCACGGATATCTAAAATTGACACCCTATCGTAGAAATTGAAAGAGCTAGAAAAGCAAGATCAAAAAACAGAACAAAACAAAACAAAAAAAACCCAAAAAACCTCAAAAACTAGCAAAAGACAAGAAATAACTAAGATCAGAGCAGAACTGATGGATAAAGAGACACAAAAAACCCTTCAAAAAATCAATAAATCAAGGAGGCGAGTGTTTGAAAAGATCAACAAAATAGGCCAATATCCAGATTAATACAAAAGAAAAGAGAGAAAAATCAAATACATGCAATAAAAAATGATAAAGCGTATATCACCACCGATTCCATAGAAATACAAACCACCATCAGAGATTACCACAAACAACTCTATGCACATAAATCAGTAAACCTGGAAGAAATGGATAAATTCCTGGACACTTGCACCCTCCCAAGTGTAAACCAGGAAGAAGTCAAAACCCTGAATAGACCAATAACAAGGGCTGAAGTTGAGGCAGCAATTAATAGCCTGCCCACCAAAAAAAGCCCAGGTCCAGATGGATTCACAGCCAAATTCTACCAGACATACAAAGAGGAGCTGGTACCACTCCTTCTGAGACTATACCAAACAATCCAAAAAGAGGGAATTCTTCCCAAATCATTTTATGAGACCAACATCATCCTGATACCAAAACCCAGCAGAGACTCAACAAAAAAAGAAAACTTCAGGCCAATATCCGTGATGAACATAGATGCAAAAATCTTCAGTAAAACACTGGCAAACCAATTGCAACAGTGCATCAAAAAGCTTATCCATCACAATCAAGTAGGCTTCATCCTGGGGATGCAAGGTTGGTTCAACATATGCAAGTCTATAAATGTAATTCACCACATAACAGAACCAAAGACAAAAAACACATGATTATCTCAATTGATGCAGAGAAGGCCTTTGACAAAATTCAACAGCCCTTTATGCTAAAAACTCTCAATAAACTAGATATCAATGGACTGTATCTCATAAAAGCTATTTATGACAAACCAACAGACAATATCATACTGAATGGGCAAAAACTGAAAGCGTTCCCTTTGAAATCCAGCACTAGACAAGGATGCCCTCTCTCACCACTCCTATTCAATATAGTATTGGAAGTTCTAGCCAGAGAAATCAGGCAAGAAAAAGAAATAAAGGGTATTCAATTAGGAAAGGAGGAAGTCAAATTGTCTCTATTTGCAGATGACATAATTTTATATTTAGAAGACCCTATCGTCTCACCCCAAAATCTTGTGAAACTGATAAGCAACTTCAGCAAAGTCTCAGGATACAAAATCAATGTCAGAAATCATAGGCATTCCTATACACCAAAGAGACTTAGAGAGCCAAATCAAGAATGAACTGCCATTCACAATTGCTGCAAAGAGAATAAAATACCTAGGAATACAACTAACAAAGGATGTAAAGGACCTCTTCAAGGAGAACTACAAACCACTGCTCAACGAAATAAGAGAGGGCACAAACAGATGGAGAAACATTCCATGCTCATGGTTAGGAAGATTCAATATTGTGAAAATGGCCATACTGCCCAGTGTAATTTCTAGATTCAACACTATCCTCATCAAGCTACCAATGACCTTCTTCACAGAACTGGAAAAAACCACCTTAAACTTCATACGGAAACAAAAGAGAACCTGCACAGCCAAGTAAATTATAAGCAAGAAGAACAAAGATGGAGGCATCACACTACCTGACTTCAAACTATACTACAAGCCTACAGTAATCAAAATAGCATGGTACTGGTACCAAAACAGAGATATAGACCAATGGAACAGAACGGAAGTCTCAGAGGCAATGCCACACATCTACAACCATCTGATCTTTGACAAACCTCACAAAAACAAGCAATGGGGAATGGATTTCCTGTTTAATAAATGGTGTTGAGAAAACTGGCTAGCAGTGTGCAGAAAGCAGAAACTGGACCCCTTCCTGACACTTTACACTAATATTAACTCCAGATGAATTAAAGACTTAAACATAAGACCTAACACCATAAAAACCCTAGAAGAAAACCTAGGCGAAACCATTCAGGACATAGGCATAGGCAAGGACTTCATGACTAAAACACCAAAAGCATTGGCAACAAAAGCCAAAATAGACAAATGGGATCTAATTAAACTCCAGAGCTTCTGTACAGCAAAAAAAAACAATGATTAGAGTGAACTGGCAACCAAGAGAATGGGAAAACATTTTTGCAATCTACCCATCTGAGAAAGGGCTAATATCCAAAATCTACAAAGAACTAAAACAGATTTACAAGAAAAAAACAAACAAACCCATTCAAAAGTGGGCAAAGGATATAAACAGATACTTTTCAAAAGAAGACATATATGAGGCCAACAAACATATGAAAAAATGCTCATCATCATTGATTATTAAGGAAATGCAAATCAAAACCACATTGAGATACCATTTCACACCAGTTAGAATGGCGATCATTAAATAATCTGGAGACAACAGATGCTGGAATGGATGTGGAGAAATAGGAACACTTTTACACTGTTGGTGGGAGTGTAAATTAGTTCAACCATTGTGGAAGACAGTGTGGCAATCCCCCAAGAATCTAGAAATAGAAATTCCATTTGACCTAACAATCCCATTACTGGGTACATACCCAAAGTACTATAAATTGTTCTATTTTAAGGACACACGCACACAAATGCTCATTGCAACATTGTTTACAATAGCAAAGACTTGGAACCAACCCAAATTCCCCTTGATGATAGACTGGACAGGGAAAATGTGGCGCATATACACCATGGAATACCATGCAGCCATAAAAAACGATGAGTGTGTGTCCTTTGTAGGGACATGGATGAACCTGGAAACCATCATTCTCAGCAAACTGACACAAGGACAGAAAATCAAATACCACATGTTCTCACTCATAGGTGGGTGTTGAACAGTGAGAACACATGGACACAGGCAGGGGAGCATCACACACTGAGGTCTGTGGGAGGGGGACTAGGGGAGGGACAGTGGGGGGTAGAGAATTGGGGAGGGATAACATGGGGAAAAATGCCAGATATAAGTGATGGGATGGAGGCAGCAAACCACATTGCCATATATGTACCTATGCAACAATCCTTCATGTTCTTCACATTTACCCCAGATATATATATATATATATGGACACACACATACACATACACACACACACACACACACACACACATACACACAAGAAAATTGAGGCATAAAGAAATGTAACTTTCAGTCACACTCCAGTCATTGTGACAAGGAAGACACTCCACGTTACCAAGTGCTGCTTAAGGATAGAGTACTTGCCAACCTGGCTGAGCACATCTAGATGTTACTTCACTGTTACTGGATTTCTATTATCACAGTTAAGAACTCAGTTGATCCGTATTTTAAGATGATCTGTATTTTAGCTCTGGCTACTCTTAAGATCTTCCTTTTAATATTTTGAAATTTCTCTATAGTATAATGTTTATATTTCTTTTCATTTATTCTTTGTTAGATTCATTAGTCTTCTGAATCTGAGGATCGATTTCTGTCATCATTTCTGGAAAATTTTCAGCCATTATCTCTTTACATTTCCTCCCTCATTCTTGAACTTTCTCTTTGTTGAACTTCAGTTAGATGCAGGTATGATTTTCTCCATTCTATATGTTTCCGAACTTTTTCTTTCATATCTCCTAGTCATTGAGTCTGTAGATTACATTTGTTATAATTTCTTTAGCTCTACTTTTTTCCAATTTACTAATTCTCATTCAGTCATTTCTAATCTGCAATTTAACCAAAATACTGATTTGCTAATGCCAGTTACATTTTTCATTTTTTACACTTTTTTGATACATTTTACAAATTTATGCAATCAATTTTGATACTTTGTTCTTTCATCATACTTTCAAGGAATTATTTTATAAATTTAAATATACTAAACACACTTATTTCATATTTTCATTTGCTAACAATTCTAACATTTATTGTTTTAAAGATTTTAATACAGTAGTTTGTTGTTTCAGTTGACTTTCACTCCTGGTGTCTTGTATTAAATTTTATTTAGTAATTTTTTATGAGTTGATTTTCCTTGGAACTTCAGGAGAATTCTTTGTTATTTGAATTTAATGTACCTTTTTTCAGAGAACATTATAATCTGGAATTACTTTAAATTTTTCATTTTGTTTTTTGGGGGAGGGGCAAAAATATTATGAATTTAGTCAATAAACCCATTTGACTGCAAGCTTGTGATGACAAATTATTAGGAGAACTTTTCTTTTCTTTTTTTTTCCCCTCTTTTTCTTTTATCTTCCCAGAATGTGGCAGCTATCTTTCTCTGTGAGGATCATTATTTTTTCTCATTTCACCTAATAAAGATACTGTCCTTTAAATGTCCTGACTGCATGCCAAGATCTCTGTCCCAAACTTGTATTCTGGTCAGGATCCCAGGTTTGTCTCTTGGCATTATTAGTGGTTCATCAAAATCCAGTGCTAGGAGGGAGATGAAGCAAGACGGCTGAATAGAAGCCTCCAGCAATCATACCCTGCCCACCTAAAGGAACACCAAATTGAGCAACTATCCACACAAAAAAGCACCTTCATTAGGACCAAAAATCAGGTGAGTGATCACAGTACCTGATTTTAATATACCAAAAAGAACAAAATCAGAGGAATCACATTACCTGACTTCAAATTATACTACAGAGTTATAGTAACCAAAACAGTATGGTATTGGCATAAAAACACACACATAGACCAATGGAACAGAATAGAGAATCCAGAAATAAATCCGTACATCTACAGAGAACCCATTTTCAACAAAGATGCCAAGCATATACATTGGGGAAAGGATGATCTCTTTAACAAGTGGTGCTGGGAAAACTAGATACCCATACGCATAAGAATTAAACTAGACCTCTATCTCTCACCATATTAAAAAATCTAATCAAAGTGGATTGAAGATCTTGCACTGTGAAACCACTAAAAGAAAACATTGGGAGAAATTCTCTGCAACATTGGACTTGCCAAAGATTTCTTGAGGGATACCAAGACAGCACAGGCAGTAAAGCAAAAATGGTTAAATGGGGTCACATCAAGTTAAAAAGCTTCTGCACAGCACAAGAGACAATCAACAAGAAGACAACCCACAAATTGGGAAAACATATTTGCAAACTATCCATCTGACAAGGGATTAGTAACCAGAGTATCTAAGGAACTCAAATAACTCTACATGAAAAAAATTAACAATCTGATTTAAAATGGGCAAAAGATCTGAATAGATATTTTTCAAGAGAAAACATACAAATGGCAAAAAGGTATATGAAAAACTGCTCAACATCACTGATCATCAGAAAAATGCAAGTTGAAATTACAAAGAGATATCATCTTACCCTAGTTAAAATGGCTTTTATCCAAAAGACAGGCAATAACAAATGCTGACAAGGATGTGGAGAAAAGGGAATCCTTGTATACTGTTGGCGGCAATGTAAATTTCTACAATCACCTGCAGAACAGTTTGGAGGTTCCTCAGAAAGCTAAAAATGCAACTACCATTTGAACCAAAAATCCACTGCTAAGTATATTCCTGAAAGAAAGGAAATAAGTGTGTTGAAGAGGCATCTTCACTCCCATGTTTTCTGCAGCACTATTCATAAACTCCCATGTTTTCTGCAGCACTATTCATAATAGCCAAGATTTGAAAGCAGTCTTAGTGTCCATCAACAAATGAATGGATAAAGAAAATGTGGCACATATACACAACAGAATACTATTCAGTTATAAAAAAGAATGAGATCCTGTTATCTGTAACAACATGGATGGAACTGGAAGCCATTATGTTAAGTGAAATAAGCCAGTCACAGAAATACAAACTTTGTATATTCTCACTTGTTTGTGGGAGATTAAAAAAAAGTAAAACAATTGAATTCGTGGAGATAGAAAGTAGAATGATAGTTACCAGAAGCTGGGGAGTTTAGTGGAGGTGGAGGAGGAAGGGGAGATGGTTAATAGATACAAAAACATAGTTAGAATAGAAAAGATCTAGTACTGATAGCACAACAAGATAATTAAAGTCAACACTAATTTATTGTACATTTCAAAATTTTGTTATTTTAACTAAACTTTTAGTTATGTGTATAACTGGACTGCTTTTAACTTCAAAGAAAGGATAAAAGTGGAGTCAGAGAATGATGGCCAAATGGAAACCTCCAGCGATCATTCCCCCTATAGGAACACCAGATTGGAAAACTATCCACCCATAAAACACCTTCATAAGAACCAAAAAAATTAGTCCTGTGAACCAACTATGTGAGCTACCCTGTTACCCTGTGGAGAGACCCATCTTATAAGAAACTGAGGGGAGCCAACAAGTACCTGATGCCCTAAGTTCAGCGGCTCAAGAGGAGCTCAATCTTGCCAGCAATGATTGTTCAAGGAAATAGAAGTCTTCTCATCATAAAATAATTTTGCAGAAAGGATCCAATGTAAACATAACATATAAAATTCGAAATCATGAAAGAAGTGATTACTAAAGACAAGAATGCAAGACTCATTTTCACAAATTATAGTGTTGGAAGGCTTATTTTTAAAAAGTGTTTGAATCTTAACACCAAAACAAAGTAATCCAAAAGAAAAAAGGATAAACGCCTGAGGTGATGGATACTCCATTTACCCTGATGTAATTATGCATTGTATGCCTGTATCAAAATATCTCATGTACCCCATAAAGATATACACCTACTATTGGACTCACAAAAATTTAAAAACACATTGCTCACTTTCCACGTTCTTATTATTACTAATCTCTGAAGTCTTTAATTCCTCTGCCAGCATCAATCAATAATCCCTTTGAAAAGTATTTTATACAATATTGTTCAGTGCTTCCTACTAGGAATAATTTATCTGAACATCAGGCTGCCATATTTCTGGAAACAGAGGTGAGGATTGGATACCTTATCAGACCTTAAAGTCTTCACATGCTGTATATTGTGTGCCTGCTTATGTGAACTGATTATACAATATGTTTTAAACAATTATAAATGAGCAACGTATGAAAAGATCTTGGCAAAAAAAGCCATAAGTGGAAAATATTAAAAATGCAAGCACAGGCAGACAACAATGAAATTACAAAGCTGACTTTCTTCCTGCCCATCTCTGACCAGTTATGTTAGGAGATAAAAAGCAAATGATAATCTAATTGAATATGAGAGGAAGTAGTCTAATAAAATTACTGAAACAATCAAGAAGGCCACGTGAAAGATGAATTTAATCTACTATTGTTAGCAATAAGGTCTGTGCTAAGTTAAAATTATACTAGATATTATACTAGATATTAGATAATTATGGTAATATATGATTTTACACAGAGGCAATACATATTTGCATGGTTTCTTTTTCCTTTCTTTGTTTAGTCATAGCTGCTTTTTTAACAAGTTTGGGGACCACTGCTGTAATCAACTGGATTCCTTTTCTGTATGCAATGAAGGGCAACTAAAAGGTTCTGAGCCAAGGAATAACACAATTATTTTGCTATTTGGAAAGATTAATTTAATTGTAAAAATCAAGATGAATAAGAAATAGCAAGAGTGGAGTGAGGAAGACCAGTTTCTAACAATCCAACTGAATGTTCAGGACAGCTTCCTTTTCTGTGTCCTCAAATACAGTTTGACAGCAATTTCCATCAAACCTGAATTCTGATTGTCAGTTCAATTAAAATTACCATTAGTTATGACACGCTAGTGAGTTGGCTTTCTTGACCTTGCCTTATAAATCATGATTCATAACAATTTATATTAAAAAAACTAACTGTGCTTCATAATCATGACCCGAAAACGTCAATCAACTGTTCAAACATAACTTAAAAAGAGTGGTTACCAACAGACCTGGAACATAGTACATAATAATTAATTGAAATTAATTTTGTTTTAAGATTATAATTGCTACAGTGTGTTGTCCAGGTTAAGAGAGTGAAACTTCTAAAAGAAAATTTAGCAATTTTGGAGTTTGTGAGATGGTTCATATTCATTCACACAATGTATGATTCCTATTTATTTCTTTTGAGGAGATAAAATTCAGGAGAAGCTGTATGTGGTGGCTCACACCAGTAATCCCAGTGCTTGGGACACTGAGGTGGGAAGACTGCTTGAGCCCAGGTGTTCGAGTTACAATGAGCTAGGATGGTACCACTGTACTCCAGTCTGGGCGACAGAGACAGTGCTTGTTTAAAAACAAAAATAGAAGGCACATGTATACCTGTGTAAGAAACCTGCATGTTCTGTACATGTACCCCAGAAATTAAAGTATAATTAAAAATATAAAAATAAAATAAATATACTAAAAAGAATTTGTCTGCAACATCCAGAAGGATTAGATGTGAACTTGTGTTTAATCTGAAATATTTTTAAGGTCTCTTTGCAAGTTAAAAAAAAAAAAGTCAGGACACTAGGACACATTTACAGTTATTTGTCTTCACAGCATTATCGTTAGGTAAGTGAATGCAGATTCAGCAGGACACTCCTGGACCTTTTTCCACATTGTTAAGCCCTTTTTCTCTGAGCAGCTCACAGGAAATGCAAGGTTGTACTACTTTTATCATCAGCAGTGTTGATACCCTGAGTTTCTTGCTGAGGGTCTCTATATATTTTTCTCTGGAATAAAAGCTATAATTGATGGAAGAGTTAGAAAGAGGTAAGAGAAAAAAAGATACTACAAGGAAATGAGTCTAGTTTGACTTTTTTTTTTTTTTTTAAGATAAAAGATAAAGGAGCCAACAAAAGAGGTCTCTGTTTGACTAAGCCTGTTTATCATGGTAACAGTGAGGGTGGTCACATTTTTAGTTAGTCATTAAATATTTTGGTAGTCTGAAAGTGAAGAAAAGCAAACACAACCAAGGAAATCAAGAAGATATTTTACTCCCTGGCACAAAAAAAAAACCCAATGATTCTCAATCCATTAAGTAATTCCAAATTAAAGATTTTCCTGAAAAAAAATTAATTTTATATGAATTTTATAGCAGAGCAAAATAAGACATTTTAACATTCATGTATAACTGATGATGAAAAAGTGGCGTTTTATTGTCTTTCCTGTTGCCACTTAGTCTTATTTTTTCTGTAAGGAGACACAGGACCTGGAGTGAATCTGCAGGCCTGAATTTGAGGTCAGCCATTTTCTAACTAGTGCACGGGGGCAAGTCAGCTATTCTTTCTGTGCTTTGATTCTCTTATTTGTAAAATAGAGATCATAATAGTGCCAACTTTATGGGGTTGTTGGGAGGAGTCAATGAGAAAATACACTTGAAATACTGAGAAATTTATCTAACAGGTAGTAGACGATGTAGTCAGCAAGTGTAGTCAATAAATGTTAGCTACTATTATTATTTCTGAGACAATGGTTTTCATAAACTTGCCAATTAATGTGTTATTCATCAGGGTCAAAAGCCAAAGGAAACTTCGTAGCAAGACAGCAATTCATTATTCAGGCAAACTATTTTTTCAAAGGCGCTAGAGACTATAACTGCAGAGCACTGCGTAGAATCACTTTTCCCAGAGACAACTGACTATCGCACCGTGCTCTGGACACAATGTGTAGTCAAACCAAAAATTCTTTCCTTCCATTAACCCTTCATATGCTCCTTGCCTCCTCTGTAAGCTACAAACAGACACAACAATGGGATCTGACTTGATTCACCTCTGAATTCCCAGAGCCTATCATAATACCAGCACTTTGTAAATGCTCACTAGATGTTTAACAAACAAATGATTGATAATGACCACATTTCTATCTTGCCTTTAAATTTTCTTCTAAGCACTAGATGCATAGAATATCAATTAGATATTATCACTTGGATTTCTCAAAATTATCTGATGGTGAACCTCTTAGTGGGCTCTTCACTTGGCATTTTTTTTTGTCTTGGTATCATGCAACAGATACCTAAGGGGTGTGTTTTCATAATGTCACTGTTTTCTTACTGTCTCTGGGATTTGCTCTTCCCTCTCCATTGCATTGCAAGTTTCCTCTTGACTTTTTGCATGCCTGTCTTTAGTCTTTACAGAGAGCTCTCTTCCCATCCCAGAGTCCAGTACATTCTCCTTCCAGGGGGTTCTTTCTAAAATGCAAACCTAATCACAACAGTTTTTTTGTGTATAAAATCCTCCAGTGTCATCCACTGAAGATTGGCTAACATTTTAATTCCTTAGTATGACATAGTAGGCATTTATATTTTTTCTCCTATCTATATCCAGTTTCCCCTTTCTCATTTTCTGGCTTACCAAGACATCCTGGGTTGTTTGCAATCTCTGAACAGTTCCTCTACATTCACAGACCTGGATTTCTTTTCTTCTTTTCTTTTTTTTTTTTTTTTTTTTTTTTTTTTTTTTNCAGAGTCTCTCTCTGTTGCCCAGGCTGGAGTGCAGTGGCACGATCTCGGCTCACTGCAACCTCCGCCTCCCAGGTTCAAGCGATTCTCCTGCCTCAGCCTCCCGAGTAGCTGGCACTATAGGTCCACGCCACCATGCCTGTCTAATTTTTTGTATTTTTAGTAGAGATGAGGTTTCACCATGTTAGCCAGGATAGTCTCGATCTCCTGACTTCATGATCTGCCCGCCTCAGCCTCCCAAAGTGCTGGGATTACATGTGTGAGCCACCGCTCCCGGCCACAGATGTGGGATTTTAAAATATGCTGCTCTCACTGAATGGAGCATTCCCTTCTCCCCTTTACCTAGTTAATTCTAAAGTTTGTATCTCTTCCTTTAGGAAATATTTTCTAGTCTCTATATATTCATTTTCCAGTCTATGGTCACCCCTACCACATTCCCAGTTGTATAACTGTCTTTTTACTTCCGTGTACCCATTATTAGATTATTAGTTCTTGAGGCAAGAGGAAGAAGCATTAAATAGGAAGTCAGGAGAGGTAGCCTCTGCTCTGAGCCTTGCAACAAACTCTTAGTCCCATCATAGACAAAGCATGAATGATGCTGGACCTCAGCTTTTCTTTTCTTTATTGCAGGTCTTACCTAGATTATCTTTATATGGAATCTAAGTAGTGCCATAGAGAACACTTAAAAATATATTGGTGATGTCTTTTATTCTGTTGCATTTCTGCAAACACTGATTTCCATTTGACAAAGCCACTTTAGCAATCCTTATTGGCTGCAAGTCACAATCTACAGGGAGACCATGACCCAGCAGCAAAGCAAATGAATCAGAAACACCTTGCTGCCCTCTACCATATAATTTTCACTAACTAAAGTAAGCATTGTAAAGGCTCAAAACGAAATGAAACAAAAACAACTCTGAGTTTTAGAATGTATGAACACAGGGTGCTAAGAGGCAAAACCAAGAGAGGAAGCTGGATACAGGTAGGAAATTTATGAGGATGTACCTGGATTACAGTGTAAGAATTAAGAGCAATGATTTTAAAGGCAAACTGCTTGGGTTCAAGTCCATATTCTTTTCATTATTAGTTATATAACTGTGAGCAAGTTCTAATCCTCAGTTTTCTTCTTATCAAATAGAAATATCACAGTAGCAATAACAACAATAGTAAAAAAGTAGTACTAATAACATATAATAGGAATACTTATCAAATATGAATAGTAGTACTAGTAATAATAATATAAAATAATAATACTTATCAATTAGGAATAATAATAGTAATAGTAACAATAATATGTAACCCCATAATGCAGTTATGAAAGCTAAATATATTAATATGAAGTGCTCAGAACAATGCCTAGTGCCAGTAGGTTACATTAGCTAAGAGTATTGTTAAGAAGTAATAAAAGACAGTAACTTAATCAAATCACAAAATAGATCCACCTGTATCTATCTCAAAAGAAAAAGCCAATGATGTTCTTAAGAACTGATATATTTGATTGAGGATCATTCAATAATAATTGATTGAAATATTAACTAGGATCATCAGCATTAATGGTGATATTCTACATAGGTTGCCACTAGTCGTATATATGACTACACTGGAGAAGATGATGAGATTTTTCTCTGAAAAAAACCAAAACCCTTAAGTATCACTGACCAGGAATTGAAACGTTACTTCTGTTACAAGATTTCGGAATTTGGTTGAATAGTGATAATTGTATGCAGATCAGATTTAAACACATATTTTAATTAATAAAATACCAATAACCAACTAGAATTGTTCATAACAGAAAATTATTTAAATAAATATTCAACAAAATGAAACAAAAAATTTCAGTAATTATGTGTAGACACACTGCATAATAGTTTATCTCACCACACACACAAAAAAGCCATATGGAAAACAATATCCTGATTCTGTGATGGATGCAAACCTAGGTGAGTTTTACATTAAAAGCACACAGCTGGCTGGGTGTGGTGGCTCATGCCTGTAATCCCAGCACTCTGGGAGGCTGAGGCAGACGGATCATCTGAGGTCAGGAGTTTGAGACCAGCCTGACCAACATGGAGAAACCCTGTCTCTACTAAAAATACAAAAAGTAGCCAGGTGTGGTGGTGGGTGCCTGTAATCCCAGCTACTCAGGAGGCTAAAACAGGAAAATTGCTTGAACCTGGGAGGCAGAGGTTGTAGTGAGCTGAGGTCACACCATTGCACCTCAGCCTGGGCAACAAGAGCAAGACTCCATCTCAAAAAAAAAATCACACAGCCACTTGGCTTAAGACTCCTAGTTAGATATTTGACAATAATCTCCAGGATCATAGGACCATTAATTCTGTACTAAGCATTGATCCCAACAGCCTGAAATTGAACGTCATTTGAGCTGTGCACATACTTTGGCTTGAAGATGGACAGTGAGCCATTAATTAGTTTTCATGAAAACATTTTTAGTAAGGTTTGGACATCAGATAAAACAGTCCAATGCTTTTCAAATTAAAAGCAGTCATATGGCATCTCTGGGGGAATAATTGGCAAATACAAACACAGGTATTGAGCTAGAAAGACACACAGGCTAAAAAGACAATAAGGCATTTTTCTTAGAGCTTATGATAATGACTTTTAATTCAAAACTGAGCTCAGTTTGGACAGTATGTTTACTTCTTTATTTATTATGAATCAGAAGGGACATGAGTTATATTTTCTGTATCCAATAAATGTTATTCTTTAAAACTAAGCCAACGGATTTTGGCAGGAGCGAAAGAATCACTTGTGTGGTAGTCACTCAAGGCTCAAACCTAATAACATATGATGGAAGTTCAAGCTCAATTTGGGGAATATTTTTAAGTTCTGGTTTAACTCAAGATGTACAGGGTTTTTTTTCCAAATATTTTTATTGTGATAAAATATACACAACACAAAATTTACTCTTTTAACCATTTCTAAGTGTACAGTCTAGGGGCATTACACTGTGTACATTTAAACTGCTCTGCAGCCATCACCACTATGCATGTTCAGATCTTTTTCATTATCCCAAAGGATTAGTAGTTTTAGAATATGTACAAGTTTGGCTTTTTCCATTTGATTCCTTGTAAGTATCTTTTTGAAGAAAGTCTAGATTATGTCACAGTTCCTTTAAAGAATGCATATCTGAGTTTACCATATGAGTTCAATTTGTTCAAATGGATGATTTGCTGTTTGTTTTTAATTATCTGCTGGGGATCACTAATAAATAGCTCTACTGCTCATAAGGCTTAAAGCAATCCCAATGAGCAGAAGGTTACCTTGGATTCTATTTCCATTCAATGTGAAACAGTGTAAGAATTAAAAAATAATGTCAGTACTTAGGCACACAAATGATCAGTATTTCACCTCATCAAATAATTTTTGGATCTATTGCCACAGTGATCCCACTTTTTAGAGATACGTCTTGAAGAAAAATGGAAAGAAAGCCAATGGTTTTAGGCTATGAATTCAGTCCCTATCTCTCTAACCAAGCTAAATAACCATATGCTTCATTTCAAGACTACTGGCCTCCAAATATTAGGCACAGAATTAATAGAGCTAATGGATAACTACTCGAGTTTGGAGTAAAGCTTTGTGCTTTGAGTCTAGCTTGGGTCAGGCATTGTAATTTTACTGAGTTTGCTAGAGGGTTGGAGAGATTACCTTGATACTGAATCTGATTTAGAAGCTGGTTCCATAGAGACTGAGAATCCTTAAATGATGTGGAGTGTAACAGCCACAGAACTCTAGAACATCAAGGAAAACCAAGCTCCAGGTTATTTCTACTTTGCAGGGACTTCTTAGGTGTGTAACCAGTGAGGGAAGGAACCCTGCTTATTTTGCTCACCACTGGTTTCTGGAATAGTGCCAGGCAAATAGAAGGCACTCAAGAAATAGTTCTAGACTGAAAGAATATCCCACCCCACCAGCTCCTCACTCCCACCCCCTCCAACATGCACACACATCCTTTGTTTACAACAGCATGAAGGTACAAATGAGATCGTTAACATTAATTTTCCAAATTTAACAGGCTCTGTGCCTCACCTTCTTGACGGACAGTTATTAGTGTCCCTCTCCCCAAATCTCCTTCAGTTTTTCACAACATCTTCAGAGTATGTCACTCATGTGTGTAAGAACAACCCTGGTGTGGTCCTCCTGACTTGCCTTCCTTGCTGCTGCTGCCTGTTACCTATAAGTACCTTGGGGGAGTGTCTCCTCATGATCACTGCCTTAGCTAAACAATGTGCGAATGGGAAAATGTTGCTGCCTTCGATAAGCATGCATGTTCTGATGCTTCTGCAACTGAGAAATCTTGGTATGGCAAATGGTACAAGAAATAGGGATCCCCAACTCAGTGCTACATTTTGACACAGGGATCCAAAGCAGTACTCACAAAACTGTTTATGAAGAGTCTCTTTCTCTGCTTCCTACAACCCTGCAGGTCTAGTTTTGGGGCCATGCTGTGTTTATGAAAAGAGCCCCATTCTCTGCTTTCTGCAACCTTGCAAATCTAGTTTTGGGGCCAGGCAAGGTGAGTACAAACCTGAGTTGTCTTCTGTGTCTTTCCATCCCTTTTCTTTCACTCACTGATATACTGATACAAAAATGTTCTCCCATGCTTATGAAATAACTCAAGTCAATATCTTGGATGAAGGCCTGACTCATTGACCCAACGCTTACAGCCAGACTCTGAATCCTACCTTGGGATCTGCTGAGATGCCCCAGCAAGTTGTAGAGCAATTTGTTTTCATTAAATGAATCATAATCATCATTGGTAGAAAAGTCACAATTCAGATTGACTTTGCATAAGTCACATATCCATCTCTGTGTTGGGGAAGGCGGAGCAATGTGATGGAAAGCCCCATTAGAACCCAGTGGAATGGGGATAGGGGATGCTATTGTTGAGAAAATAACAAGACCCACTATTTTCTTTAATTAGAAAGATTTTTGTGATAAACTGGGCATGGTGGCATGCACCTAGAGTTGCAGCTACTTGGGATGCTGAGGTGAGAGGATCACTTGAGCCCAGGAGTTCAAGTCCAGTCTGATCAACATAGCAAGAATCTCCCTCTTAAAATAAAAATTTATGATAAACTAAAAAGGCATTTCTTTCTTATCTAATGGGTTTGAAATCGGATAATCGCTAAAACTATGTCTAGGACATTTCTTTCTTCAAAGACTGGACATTAAAAAATTGGATTTACTAAGAGAACTATAAAATACAGCAAGGCCTATACTGGGCAGTGACTCACACAATGCCAAGAACATCAAAACTGTGCAGAAATCCCTGTGTTCTCGGAAGGCGAAACCCAGATCCCTTCCATGCTGGGCATCTATTATTTGCTGTCCAGCATCATCCTCTGCTTTCTGGAAATCGTATGCTAAAACCACAACCCCCATTCCCAGCCAAGTGGTCGGAGTAGGATTGATCTTTAGATCTGGAATGAGCCTTTATTGGTTTTCTCTTGATCATCATACTCCCCACTGCTGCTCAGGACTCTGTGACTGGCTCAGAGATGAGCACATAATCCAGTCACCCAGGACCAATATTCTTTCCCGGGATATTAATGTCATGGGACTTGGCTGCTTTCAGCTTCTAAGCAGTGTGACTCCAGCTAAGAAGCAGGCATTCCACCTTTGGGGGCTTTGATCTTGTATTTTTCTGCTGGTATATTTAATATACCCAGGTGGACCCTGGGTACTTTTGCCTATGTGGACACCTTCCTCCATAGAAAAACTTAAAAATCATATTTTAAATGGTATTGATATAAACATATTGATATTGTTAATAAAAACATTTTCCTTGAACTAGAAGTGTTTTTTTAAATCTGATTTTAAAGAAATTAAAACATTGTCATGGGTGCCTGAAAATATTGCAGGCCCTAGGCACTGGACCTTGTTGTGCCTAATGATAAACTGGCCTTGCAGTCAGCCAGTGAGATTCTAGATGACATTTGCCAGGCCTCTGGGAAACAGAAGTCTCCTATTCTGCTGGATTCGGTGGCAAAAGACCTTTTGGCTTGCACCTGCTCAGATATTTTCAACCACAAGGGGTAATCTGGGAGTAGCTGGAAGCCACGAGGAGGAACCTGGGAATGATGCTAACTTCATATAAACAGAGCCGAGGGATGAAGCTGGTGATACTAGCATGAGATCAGGCAGCCATTTCTATACAGCACTCAATACAATTGTTTTTTTTTTTTTTTTTTTTTCTGAAGTCTGTGTAATTTGGGGATGCTGTTGAAGAGTGTCCTCCCTGAAATAACTGCCTAATGAAAACTTAAAAAACAAACGCTTTGCTTCTGCTATTACTGTAGGCATGTTATGGAAGAGGCTCGATAATTCCATTTCACCTTCTATGATGTCTTAGTGCAATTTCACTGCTTTCTTTTCATAGTTCTTTTCTTTCTCCCATTCATACTGGTCAGAGCGATTGTTCACAAACAGAAATGTACTCCTGTTACTTACTTATTTAAAATCCTTCAGTGATTTTTCACTGCCTGGGGCACACGCTCCAGGAGGTTCCATCTGGTGGGTTAGGCTCAGATCACGACAGCCTCCCACCAGGATCCCTGCTTTGTGTAGAGATTGGAATGTCTTCTTCACTCCTAATTCTGTGCCTTTACTTGAACTTTCCCTCTGCCTGAATGCTTTTCTTCTTACTCACACCTTCTCATCTTCAAGTTTTGGGTTAAGTATTACACAGTTGTTGCTCAATAAATGTTTATCAAGTTGAGTTATATCTAAACTCTAAAAAAGAGTTTAGACTTAGCTGGTCTTATTGATCACAAATGCTCTGTTCCTATGATTATGTTTAAACATAAAGTTAAGGCTTAGTTCTCTATACATACGTAAGAAATACTGGGTAGATCATGGTATTCACCACTGACAGAGCTCTCAAGGAGAAATGTTTACGTGTAGTTTCCACAGGCTTCTTTCTTTCCATCATGCCATGGGAGACCTGTGACGGTCTGGCCTCTGCTTGCTCTTCAGGCTCATCTACCAATGATCATTGCTAGAACTCTGGCCATGGTCAATACTAACTTACCTCAAAGGCATTTGACATTCCTCCATCCTTAGCAGTCAATTATCTTTCTCTCTGTTACCCTTGAATCTTTTTTTTTTTCTTTCTGAGACAGAGTCTCACTGTGACACCCAGAATGGAGTGCAATGGTGCAATCTCGGCTCATTGCAATCTCTGCTTCCAGGGTTCAAGCGATTCTCCTGTCTCAGTCTCCCAAGTAGCTGGGACTATAGGCACACACCACCATGCCTGGCTAATTTTTGTATTTTTAGTAGAGGCGGGGTTTCACCATGTTGGTCTGGCTGGTCTCGAACTCTTGATCTCAAGTGATCAGCCTGCCTTGGCCTCCCAAAGTGCTGGGATTAAAGCCGTGAGCCACCACGCCCGGCCTATCCTTGAACTTTTAACTAACTGTTAATATTGCAGATGCTTATGCCACTTTAGAGAAATAGCTAGCAAATTTGAGCCTGGGGTAAAACACAAGATTTGCAAATTCAAAACATAATTCGAAGACTCTAATTTATTTTATAAAGTGTCCACTAGTCTTCTTTGTGCAAAAAGTTCTCAGTTACTGCTATTAATTCCTCTTCCTTGTCTGTTGGGAAAAGCAGCAAAGGAGAAAGGACTTACAGAGTACCTACATAAATTGGTTATGATCAACATATAAACAAGGAACAACAAACTGCAGAACGCCACAGGAGGCTTCTGAGGAGGAAGGCCTCTCCGTGCCTCATGTTCTGGTACAGGATGACCTAAGCTCTGCTACCATAAACATTGTGCTCAAAGACGTAAAACCCCTGCGTAGCACTGTGACGTAGCCAGACTTGTACGCTCCTTGTAAGGCCCTCATTCCATCAGCTGCACATAGATAATAGGCTAATGATAACCACATGTCAGCTCATCTGTCTTGAGTAATTAAAAAAAAAAAGATAACCACATGTTCTTGTTTTAGTAAAACTCCCAACCGCCACTGTTATCAGTCCTTAGAATAACGCACCAGTTCTGGCTCGCTGATTCACTTCCAGCTCACTGATTCACTCTACCATCTCTCCACCCCACCCTATAGATCCAAGTGATTGTAATCAATAAATAGCGGGGATGATCAGAGTTCAGGGCCTTCACTGTCTCCTCCAAAGTAATAAGTGTTGGCCCCCTGGTTCCACTTTCTCTCTTAATCAGTCTTTTTCTCTTTCCTTTGTCACCACCGAACCCAGGGTACCCACGGGTGATGCAGGGCTGGCTCCCTACACTCATCACTACATATGTAAACATTGCATTTTACTGAGACCAGTTTCCTACCTGCTATTATTTTCTGTTTTCTCTTGGCTATTTTCTTTGTTTTCATTTTCTGCAGTCTTAATGTTCCCAAGGAGGCTTATCAATCTGCATTTTAAATATGAATAAAGCTTGATTTTTTTTTCCTTAGTCTTTTAAATAAGAAATAGAAATAGATTTCTTTTCATTTCCTAGTGGACTAGCTTTTGTACTCTCTGGAGATCATGGCTCTGTGCCTGTTATTAGCTAACGTCTCCCAGCTACAAATCTACCCTTCTGTGCTTTGCTGGGACGGGGCTGGGGCTCTGTCAACCACATTCTCCTTGGCCAGCTAGCTATTAGGCTTTGTCAGTAGAGGACACTACAGGGAGACGTGAAGGCTGGAAGAGGAAGAAGGGAATTGCTGTGTCCCGTTTTTTCCTGTTTGTTTGCTGTTCCTCCCAGCGTCAAGCATCATCCTAGCAACACTTCTTCACCCTGGAAGAGGCAGTTCATTCTAGTAGCAGCCCTTGATCTCAGTTCTTCCAGCACTTGTAGGACCAGCCTCACTGTGCCCTCTCAGGGACACTAACACCAGCTGACCTGCAGCTCTCCTCAGAGCTCTGTGTCCCAGCCTCTTGGGCCCCTCCTCAGGGGTCTGAGCTTCAGCAACATGGGGCATCTCCTTCACGCTTGTAAGTTTAAATAATGTCAACCTCTATCCCTTTGTTCCTCTGGGCCAGGAGTGGTGAGTTGCCTCCTGTGTATGCTACCTCCATGGTATTTAAAGGTACTCCTTTTAAGTCCTTCAATACCTAGTTAGTATTTCCTTGGTTAAAATAACCGGTATGGTCATGGTGTCCTGATTGGACTCTGACTGACCCTATCTCCCTCCATCGTTCTTTGGAGATTGTCTATGGCTTCAATCTCCTTATATCAGACTTATTTTGCCATGTACCCTGGTTACACTGGATTCATGTTGACCTCAAAGGGTGCCCAAACAATATTCTAGCTGTTTCTGTGAGGATGCTTCTAGATAAGATTAACATCTAAATTGATGTACTTTGAGCAAAGCAGATTTCCCTCCACATGGTTGGGCTTTATCTAATCAGCTGAAGGCCTCAGTATAACAAAAAGACCAGCCTCTGCTGAGCAAGAGGGAACACTCCAGCAGATGGCCGGCAGACTTCACTTGCAACATTGGCTCTTCCTGGCTCTACAGCACATGACTCTTAAACTGAAACTACAACATTGGCTCTTGTGTGTGTCCTGGGCTTGCCACCTTCCACAGTCATGCAAACCAGTTCCTTAAAATAAACCTCTTCCTGTAGCTATGCACACTGGCTCTGTTGGTTCTCTTTGTTCTACATCTACTGGTTCTGTTTCTCCGGAGGACCCTGACCTAATACAATGACCATTAAATATTTCCTCAAGAAATGGTTGTTCTTACTTTGCCTCCTGGTACACTCTGCTACACTGGCTGATACGGTGGAAGCTGCTATTTTGCTTGCCAACCTTAGCAAATATTTGTGGGTAAAGTGTTCTTAGTATACCTCTTTCCTTGAAAAAGAACAGTATATTTTTTCTATATGTTATTTTCCTTTATTTTATTTTAAAATGTCTCCTCTTCTTGGAAGTTGACAGGAGCGCATTGAAATTTAGAGGAAAACTTTGCAGCACTATGTTACCTTCCATAATGCTGCATAACAAATTCTCGGTGGCTTATAACAACAAACATTTTAGTGTCCTCATTCACAAGTCACAAGGGCAGCTGGGACAGCTTCTTACAAGAATGCTCTTCTTATGTCAGATCACAGGCGTGCAAGAGGAAAATCCAAACTGTGAAAGCCCATTTAAAGCCTGTGGTTGTATCACATCTAGCATTACACTCTGGGCACAGCAAATCACATGGCCAAGTTTTCAGCCAAATGATGAGAAAGTACACTCTGCCTATGGAGAATCCAAAGCAAGGATGGGCAAATATAGAGAACATATATTCTATAGCTTGCCTATAGTATCTATAAGAAAAAAAGATGAAAACCGTGATAGAAAAAAATACTCCAGGGAATTAACAGGACATTCACAAGAGTATACATACAAAAACAAAAAAAGTAGAATGTTCAGTCTTATCTGTAATCAAAGAAATGCCAGTTTAAAACACTGTGAGACACTTTTTAACCCATGAGATTCAAAAAATAATAAAATGATTAACATCAGCTCATTGGCTAGAGAATAACTTGTGCAGTCTTTCTGGATATCAATCTGACATAGATATTACCATTTTAAAATGCATATAACTTAGCAATTCTTCTAGGAATTGACAACAAAAGTCATTGTACAAAGACATTTCAGAACTAAAATGTTTTTACTGTGAAAGATTAAAAAGTATCCCTACAGGAAGGAGAAAATGAGACAGAAATAGACAAAGCAGGAAAAAATTGAAAAGAGGTATCAGGCAGTTCATTTAACTTGCTCTCTGGGTTTCATTGTAGCTCTTTAAAAAGGTTGAATTTTACAGCATTTTGTACATAGACTGTAAGCCTCTGCACCTAGCACACTTTGTCGGGAGTTTCTTTCTTTCTTTCTTTTTTTTAATGTTTTTTTTTTTAAGGCCAGTCAAGTGAAGCAGTGGGAGTGGAGAAGGAACGAAGAAATCTGTAACTGGTTGTGATTGATTAGTTGTGAACGCCACTGCACTCGGATCAGCTGTTGGGAGTTTCTTTAGCAGATCTTATGAAACTGCACTGGAAGAAAACACGTGCACCATAGTGCAGAGCTTATTGGGATAAAACCCAGGAAGCAGCATGCAACTTTCCCTTATACTCCAGGGAAACAGCAAAAAGCCAGAAAGGCCGATGCTGGAAGTAGGAAGTGAGAACTTGCATTTTAGGAAGACAATCATAATCAGCCACTTTTCTTCCTACCTGGAAGTGCCCCTCCAGCACGGAAGTTTGTCAAGGAGGGGTGGCCACCTGATCATACAGATGGTGGGGGTCGCTGACCGGGGGTCTCATCCAAGAACTTTCCTTTGGACTTCCTCCAATCTTCTTAAGGGTGTGGGAGGCGCAGTTGGCTGAACGGGGCCAACAGATTCAGGTCCCTTTAAGGGTGGATGAAAAGAGGGCAACAGCTTTTCTATATTGGGAGGAAAAGGCTCTGATCTATCCTTGTCCTCACTTATTCTTCCTTATTCTCCACAGAAGGGAATGAAGGAAGAAGAGGAGTCTCTCCTTATTGTTCTAGTTCTTGCTTTTCCTTCTCCTTTAAATCTCCTGAATTCCCTTCAGGTGGAGAAAACGCGCTGTTTGACTCGCTGCAATCCAGCAGATAAAGAGGTTACAACGCAGAGCGTGCCAGCACCCAGGTGGTCAAAATAGTAACCTTAGTAAAATGACCTTGCTCATATCCTCTTTTCAGGCAGTGCCTTACCTGGTCCCATAACTCTAAATCTGCGGTTCCTTGATCAAGAAACCAAGGACATTCGTGCCAAATTAGGAACATAATCTTGTGTAGAGCTCCAGGCTCCACAGTGCACTGGATAGTCTTAAGCAGCTGTTGCACTGTTTTAAAAACATACTTTCCGCTCTTTGGTCATTTTTTGACCCATGTAAACCTAGCCCCTGATATTTTACATGTGGGTCCCGTCCTCCTGATGGGAGTCAGGACTGTCCCTTACCAGGATTTCCTGACAATTGATGAGCTCTCTTTCACGCATAAATTCAAGGTGATCACGTCAGGGGCACCAGTTGCAGAGCTTATAGCTTGCAGTGAACACCAAGAACGAAGTACTCAGACAGTTCCAGCTGAGAGGGGACAGGGGGTAGCTCTTCTGAGAGAGTCCGCCCCAGCATCCATCCACCAAGTATTTATTGAAAGGGCTTGTATTAACTACAAACATCCACTAGATGGTCAATTGAGGTGGGTTGCTGAGGCACCTGTGACCTTGTACACACTCAAACTACATTCCTAGGAGGCTGTTTTCAGCGTTCCTTATCACACCACACACCACACTCCCTGTCCTGTTTTCAGGGTCAAGGAGTTTCATTCCCAAGCACAAATAACATACACAGTGCCTCAGTATTTTTCCATGCACGGACCTCAAATACCTTGTACATGAGCTTGAATATGTTGCTGTGCGCCCCTACAGCATAGTTGGTGCAGAGCGTTTTCAGGCACCGTGTGTTCTCACTCATAGGCGATGTTGAACAATGAGAACACATGGACACAGGGAGGGGAGCATCACACACTGGGGTCTGTGGGTAGGAACTAGGGGAAGGACAGCAGGGTGTGGGGAGTTGGGAAGGGATAACATGGGAAGAAATGCCAGATATAGGGTGATGGGGAGGAAGGCAGCAAATCACACTGCCATGTGTGTACCTATGCAACAATCTTGCATGTTCTTCACATGTACCCCAAAACCTAAAATGCAATAAAATATGTATTTAAAAAAAAAAGAGTGAACTGGGATGGTCAGCCCAGGCTCAGAATTGTGAAGATCCTTCCAATTGGGCAGGCACTTGGTGGGGCAGCTGGCATTAGAGCTATCAGGCTTTTGAGGATGGAACACATCCAAGAGCTCACCCCTCCCCAATTTAGGCATAAGAAGATGATCAGATGGCGCTACCCCACATCATTTGTACAGTATCCTCACAAAGGATTTTGCTGTTTATACCTTTTGTCTTTTTTAATGCTGATCTTGGTACACTTTCCATTTTATTTAACCTGCCTAAAAATGCTGGGCATGGCAGATGGGCAAAAGACTTTGTGTAAGGTTTTTCCTTCCAGATCTTCTCACAAATCGATCTTTCTACTCATTCTACCCAATTCCCTACCCCGCCCCCAGCCAATTCTCTTGAAGGGCGATTCTGCCTATCACATAGGAAGGAAATGGGAACTTAAAATCAAAATGTGAATATGCAAACTGCTATTTGGGCTGCACAACAAAGGTTGGCCCAGAATTTAAAAAAATTCAGCTAAATATTTATATGAATAGAAATCATATTAATTCATCTTGGCCCAAATATTAACCAGGCAAAACTTTCATCAGGTGGATGAGTCCAGACCACATTAGGCAGAGATAAAAAGTGTCAGAGAAAATAACTAATGGAAACAAGATAAGAAACACTTGATAAGTTTGACCCACGTTGTTCAGTTGCATTTGTATTTCTAAATTTGATTTTGTGTACTTGCAGTTTTAGGAAAAATAAGTAATATTTGAAAGTATCTTTCCCGGCCTTTAAATTTCAAGTTCATCAATCTAGTAAACACTCACATAACTAGAAGTTCTAAATTTGTAGAGAAGTTTCCTTGGCACTTATTTCTTTACCCTGGAGAATCTCCCCTTGGTACAGAATTGTTGTGAAACAAAACTTTGTGAGGAATTTTGGGATAGTTGTAATTAACAGAACTGTGTTTGATCACTAATACCACTATTTCACAGCTGTATGACTCCATGTAAGTTAATCACTCTAAGCCTTAAATTTTTTCACCTGTAAAAATGGGTCTAATAATTTCTGCATTACAGATTTGCTGTGTGCCTTAAATAGCCCCAACAACAATCATGACTATGAAATAAGTACACCAAATATTTAAATTCACTGCAGTGTTCTCAAATAAGAAAATCTTCAAAAATTAGACTACTCTATTGATACAATGCTTTCCATTTACTTTCTCAGTATGAAAATAATTGCAATTCCTATTGCAATTGTAATTGTGAAAAATTTGTCTTTTTTTGGCAAAGTTTTTTTCCAAGCAAAAATGAACTGGAAACGGCAGGTAGAGGCATCTATAAAAATCCAAATTAACCATGGAAGTCCTCTCTTAACTTCCATGGATGTTTATCCAACCCAGAGACGAATGCATTCAATAGTGAGCATTGGAGTGGAGTCTGATGGGAATTTGGTCTGACACTATCAGTCATTGTTTTTCAAATGGTATGAATGACTGATGCTTTAATTTTTATCTTAGAGCCTGTATTTTCTCTGCTTCCTCAAGATTCTCCTATTCCTTGTCTTCTTAAGACCAAGGGATCGGTTGGTGGGCAGCGGAGGGTGACAAGAAGTAGGGAAACCAGGCTCCAGTGCTTTCTATGATGACTTTTAACTAATCTTCTCATTTTGGGCCTCAAATATGAAATTCACTTTTATGGATTTTGGGGCCCAGGTATTCCATGGATCATTCAAAGGTGCATGGGATAGTGCTCCCCTCAATGTGTCCGCCCCTAAACTTAGCTCATAACTTTGATTATGCAGTCCAGTCAAATGCCATTCCTCCACTTGCTTCCTGTCAGATAAATAATACAATAAAGGCAAAGATTTTATTCTGAATATTTACAAAAACACAATAGCACTTTAGCACGAAGTGTAAGTCAATGTGACATACAGTTTCATATGAATTTCTATCTGCTTGCAGAAAAGAAAGCCTGTCTTTTCAAATTGGACCTAATAAAATGTCTGCAACTGGAAAGGGAATAGCCAAATGTCAAATCCATCTAAAGTCTTTAAACAAAAGATGCTGCGATTTCAGAACCATGTGTCTGACATTCGTTACATAATCAACAGAGTCTGTGCTAAAATTTAGGAAACATTCAAGTTTTCAGAATCACATTTACACGTCATCTTTCAGTTGATGTCCACAGAGGACAAATTTTACCATTTATATGAGTTCTTCCAAATCACAGACCAGTGACAATTCTGGATCTTGTCTCCAAAATTTGGTGATTAATTATAATCAAGGCCAGTAGCTTCCCATGAGTTATTTAACTGTTAACGCCAACAAAATGTACATATAGTCTATGAAGGCTAGAAAAGAGGCCATTTCTAGCCTTCATGGGCTGGATCCTAGAGTTTTAGAAACAGCTGATATTTTCTCTCTCAATGGCTCAAGTTTATGAAGAGCCAAAGTATATGTAGCAAAACTGTATCTTGGAGGCCTGAAAAATATTTTTAGCATATTTTGTTCATTGTTTTCTGGATATTCTTGTTATGTTGGTAAAAATGAAAACAGTTTTTCCTTTCCTTACATAGCTTTTTAAAAAATATTGTTGTGTAACTTTGTGTTGTAAGGATTGAAGTTTCATCTAATTTCTGCAGTCATCTCTTAAAATTCTCCTTTCACTGTAGAATTCTCCATCCCCTAGAAACAGGGCAGCAAATGTGAGCTGTGTCATCAGAAACCGAGATGTCTTGATTTTCCTTCTTGTGTGTAGCTTCCTTTCTTTGTACCACAGGCCAATCTGAAAGTATTCTTCCCGAAAGTCTGTATGTTTGATATGAAGGCATGCAAAACCAACTTTCAGAATCAAATGGTGAACAAAAACCTGCTAAGGAGAAAGAATTTAGGTCTGAAATTTGCTTGATATGTACAGTTAGGCTAGAGAAAGTTGAATAATGCTAAGAAAATGTCAGCAAATGATTGTAACCTGTTTCTTCTCTTTCACTCCAGTAATCTATATTTTGGAGGCAATCTCGTGCAGTAATTAATTGCAAAGACTCTGAAGGCTGACTAGTGGGTTCCAACATTGGATCTTCTGCTTGCTGGCTTTGAGACCTTGGCAAATTAAAATGTTGAGTGAATACCAGGTACATGATAAACGCAAATGTCCGTGTTTGCTGTTGTTAGCTCTCTGTGGAGTCCTAGAAATTTTCTGATACATTCTTATTCTCCAAAATCTCCTTTTACTAGATTTCATGAGGAAAACACACCTCTTCAGATTAATCTGGTTTTGAAATATGAGAAAATTCCAAATATACAAATTCCTTTAATAGGTACATTTTGGTTGCCTCTTCTTGATAATTTCTAGGAAGACACTTTAATCTCGCCAAAAAAAACCTATCTAAATTATACTTTCGTTTGTGTGATCTTAGTACCTACAACTAGGAAGTCCCTCCTGTGACCTGGGATTATCAGAACGGGTGGCCTTCCTTTGATCTGAGAGTCTTGCGTTTCTTGCTAGATTTGGAGACAGAGATAACTTGTGCACCTGTAACTCTCAGCCCATGAGCTCTGAGCCTTTTTGGACTTAGTTTTTATTCAATTATCATGTAAGACAGAGAAATGTCTTCAGGGGAAAAAGTAAGTCATGAAATAATACAGTAGAAAATGACTTCAGACGTCACTAGGTTATCTCTTTTCTAAGAACTGAGGTTCAGAGAGGAGACATGACTCTTTTGGGGGCCACAGGACAGGGTACAGGCAGAGGTGGTACTTAGTGCACAGTCCTTCTTCCTAAAGTACAAATTGTGATGATACAGAGGTGACACTGATTCTGGAAAAATCTTGAAAAACAAATTAACTTACTTATTTTAATGCTTATTTTCCTCATTCTTGACAGAAGAATAAACATGAAATCTTGTGAATAAGATTCAAATGTTTGAGGAATTGTCCATCTATGAATGCTTTCATGACAAGGCCCAGTCAGTTATGCAACCACACTCGAGGGTACATGCAGCATTTGTGATGTTTTGTGGGGCATTCAATGATGTAATACAAGGCAGGCACCTGGTTGAATGCTTGGCCTATAGGAAATACTTAGTGAATTTTAGCTATTTATATTGCTATTATTTGCCTACATATTGGAATCCTCTTTTAGCCAAAAGGCTAGGTAGTGAAAGATTTGCTCATAACCTTGGACATAATTACCATATCATCCTTCACAGTATCTGAAGGGGCAGACAAGGAAAATAGAATTATCATGATCGAAATCTGGGAAAACATAGACACTAAAATATTTGCAGGCATGTTTCAATCACTCAAGTAGGTTAGAAGCAGAAAAACATATGCTTTATTTCTTGCCTTTTCAACCCCAGGTTTAAATATTTCAGTTTTACATGTTTTTAGTTTTTCAAATAACTATAAAAAGGAAAACTGTTTTATTAAATAAAATATACAAAAGTAAACCAAACCACTCTAGAAGTTGAGCAAAGGAAGTTTTGTGGGCATCTCCTGGACACTTCCTCCCTTCCCCATCAACAGAGAAGCTAGAAAAGGAGAAACCAGTTTGTCTGAACACTTCTCTTTTACCAAAATAAATTAAGAGGAACAAATTTGTGGGCTGCTTTTTAAAAATTGTGCCTATTTTTCCATTACTTATTGAGCAACGGCTTGCTAAGCAAGGCACTGAGTGACTTAAATGCACAAACTCATTGAATCCTTTCAACTCTGAGAAGAATGATTTTTATCATCACCATTTTACAGACGAGGAAACTAAAGCTAAGAGAGGGTCAGGAGCTGCCTAAAGTCCCAGAGCTTGCAAATAATGGAAGTTTGAGATTCCTCTAAGTGGTCGTGATTCCAGGATGAAACTCTTTAATCACTACAGGTGGGCAAATAAAGAAAACAAGGACAGAAATGGACCATGATTTAACGTTGAATTTTTAACAGCAGTTAGGAATTTGCTAATTCAACACCATAGAATTAAAAGTTTTCCAAATAGAAAGCCTCTGGAGAAAATGAAGACATAGTCATTAAAGTATAATAGGCCTTCAAATGACTGTGGACGTCATCATACAACTTAACACATTGATTCATGGGTATTTCTCATGCAGTGCAGCCTGGACACACAGCACGCTCCTGAAGGGTGTGTGGCATGAAGAAGTCGCTGCCCTGGGGAGCAGGGAACTGTGAGTAACAATCTATGAGGGGTTTTCACTTTGCTCTTGCCCGTTTCCTCCTCCTATCCCAGTAGACACTTGGCTCCGTGCTCATTTCCTCAGGAGAGGATGAAGCACGGTGAAAAATAAAAATTGCCTGTGTTGTCCTGGAGCGAGCATAGAAAGTTAACACTGAGACAAAAGTATGCTAAATTGCAGGGTTTTTATTGCCGGTGGCTACGGAGGACTTGCGTTTTCGTAACCTGTGGCCTTGAAAGGAGGGTGTTAAGACTTTTTAGGCTCTTAAACCACTTTGGGGGTGAGGGTGAGGGGCGAGGTTGGGGTGAGGGGCTGTAGACATTCTGAGGGCTAGTGGACTTTGGACGTTCTGTAAATTACCTCCTGGGCGGAGATGAGGGTGAGGGGCTTCGGACATTTTGATTGTTACTTAAGTGGTTTACAGAAGTTAAGGTAAGCGTTAGTTTACACATTGCCTGGGTAGGGTGAAAATTACAGACTTTAGTTACTTATTACAAGTCACAGGGGCCAAGATGGCATGGGTTTGGACTGCTTGCCTGTCACATTAGGGTTACAGAAAGCAGTTTT
The DNA here is from genome assembly GCF_001604975.1 of Cebus imitator. NCBI lineage: Eukaryota > Metazoa > Chordata > Mammalia > Primates > Cebidae > Cebus > Cebus imitator. The sequence continues at coordinate 1,268,402 of NW_016107459.1, read as the reverse complement.
AACAGAAAGCCGAGGTATGGCTGAGGTATGCAGGTTTATGGGGGTTTTACTATGTCACACCTGACAGCTACTTCTCTTCCTGCTTTTGGTGCCAAAACCCAACCACAGAAAGGGAAGGAATCTTGAGCATCGATTCTTGAAGGGAAATGATCTTCCCCTCAGGTGAACCGCTAATATTAACTGCTCTCACACAGGGATCCCTAACTATGCATCAGGCACCCTTTGAAGCACATAGCTGTGTACTCATTTAATTCTCTAAAAGCCTATGAAGAAGTTATTACTAATATTGTTAGAATGCTCCATGAAGATTTGCTTTTCTCTGTTTTTGTTTTTTTTTTTACTGCTCTATCTCTAGCATTCAGATCAATACCTGGCAAAGATTAGGAATAGGTAAATATTTATTGTAGAATCAATCTCCACATAAAGGTGAAGCAACTTAGGCACAGAAGGATTAACTTACCTGCCCAAAGGCCCACAGCTGATAGAAGACTAGGAGAGTTAGAGCATCCCCACCTGAGCTGGGAGAAGAGACGAAGGGAAGGCTGTGCTTCCCAAGAGTAGAGGGGCCCTGGAGACCCTGTTGTGCCTGCAGGGAGGTGGGAAGACCACAGAGAAGAAGTGGCTCTGTTGGGTACTGGGCAGGTGGAATCTCAGGCAGCATTGTAAGTGGTTAAACTGCCACGCTGGGGCAAGAAGGTAGCAAAGTGAAAATGCTACAGGAGCTGCAGAGAGCTCCTGGCGTGGAGGCCACGCACACAAGGACAATGGGTGCCTCTAGAGCAGCCTCTGTGGATCGGTGACCAAGGATCAAGTGGCAGCTCCTTCCCCAATCTGTGAAGTGTTACTTTGCTTTTCTCTAGCCAAAACAACTGGTCGCAAAGAAGAAAATTGTAATACAAAATGAGACAAATGCCATTTTTTGTATATTTGACTTTTTTTTTTTTTTAACTGAAGCAGTCTCTTATTATATATAGAGGCAGCATCCTGTAGGGAAAAATATTAAATGTGTCATCAGAAGGCCTGGGTTTTAATCCTAGCTTGTCTCATCAAAAATTCACAGGCAATTTACCTAATTTCCCAAGTCTCAGTTTCCTTATTTATAAAAACAGGAATTAAAAATCATTGAGGTGAGGATAAAAAGACTTTTTTTGAAAATGTAAGTTAAAACTATCAAAGATGATAAATACATTGTGTTAATTTTGTATAGCTCCAACTCTCAACCCATTTGCACTTGATTTTGACACACATGTATCGTTTTTTTGTGAGTCAGAGCTACACTTGTGTCTACTCTAACTTTTTACAAACCAGTATTTATATTTATTTTCATTTCTGATGTTTATACTAAGTGGATGTAAACATATTTTTTGAAGTTAAAGGCACTTTAGAAATCAGAAATAAGACATGATTGATAGGTTGCTATTGCTGCCTGTGGGAGTAATTTCCTGGAAGTTGAAAGCCTTCTGGTCATTTAAATGTTTCATGAACAATCCTCAGGCTCAGTAAGGCCCAGGAAGTCATTTTATTTGATCTTTTCACTGTGCTGTCCTAATATCATAAATGAAATTAATTCCTGCCTAAGAAGTGAAAAATAAATTTCTCAAATGTCTAGGCATTTGTTATGAAATTGTAAAAGGATCACAAGTAAGATGAATTGGAAACTTCTACACCAGGTTTACTTTAAACACTTATGAGGGTAAATGATATATACCAGCAGCAATGCAAATTTACAGTCTTTGAAAAGATGTGAACTATAAATTAGGGTCATTCTATCATCAAATGTATATTAGTGCCCATGACATGCCTGGCACCCCTCTTAGTACTGAGGAGATAACAGTAAACAAGACAGTGAAGTGTCTGCCTTTACAGAGCTTAAGTTCCACTAGGGGAAACCAAAAACAAACAAATGAAATACATGACATTGTTAGACACTCCCTTGAAGGAACATACGGCAGGTACAGGAGAAACTGTTTCTAAAATAGGGAAGCAAGCCATGTTTGCATCTGCAAAGATGACTGAATTGCATTCAGGTTGTCGTATTCTCCAGGTGTCTATGGTGTGAAGCTAAAAATAAACGAACATGTAACAGTGGGCAGACATATGCATCTATAACTGTCACTTTACCTTTTATGCAAATGGGTTGGGTTATTTACACCCAGATATCCTGTGTAACCAGCAGTCTTTACAGGCTTGAATTGCCTGGCATGCATGTTTCATCTAAGAAAAGAAGGAAGAGCTTTAGATGGAAGGAAGTTGCCTGTCCTCTCATTGGCTTGTGATTATCACTTACTGGTCATATAAACCCAAGACACAGTCATATACCCAGGGATAGAGGACCCTACAGACTCCTAAAAGACACAACACAGGTAAGTAATATTATTGAACTCCACAGAGATTTGTGACTGAGGAACTCTTTTGTGAGCTATTTTCATGATTGTACTCACTCTGACCTTGTTTACCCAGAGTCTCTCTGTATATATGACTATGTAAAAATCCAATGGTCATTTTTAAGAGAAATATAGGTACAGAAGATTTAAAAAGATCTCTTCAAGTGGATTTTAACATAGAAAATATAATCAATGCTAGAGGAAAAATCCTGTCTTAATCAGGTTTGTGACTACTTCCAGAATTTTCCCAAGTGATTTTTCAATCACTTGAATTGATCGAGTAGAGAATTTTATCTCATGGCTCTTCACTTTCTTTCCTTTTCTTTAAAATTTAAGAATTTTACTTGTAATATTTTCTATTACTTTAAGCCACATTTTGTTGAAGCATCTCCATGTTTTGACAAGAATTGCATTCTATTGTAACCGGTTTTTTCTTGGGTGCCGGTGAGGCACGGCTAACCTGAGAGAATGCTGTGTGTTTGTGGCCTCTAACCTCTTAAAGAATAAACGATGGGACCACTGCAGGCGCTCTGTATGCTTGTGAAAGTAAATATTGGACCCAAGAAGTGTTGCAGAAAGATGATTTTATTTAGTTAGAGAAAAGAGAAGGAAAGGAGAAGAAGAGAAAGAATTCCACAAAGAGTGTGGAAGGGGATTCCAGAGGGGAAATCTGAAGGGGAAAGGGAGCTCCCACCATGTGGGAGGGGATTCCAGAGAGCTGGAAATCCGGCGTGGGTGAAGGAGCAGGGGGATTTACTCTGGGAGAAATTCCCACCTTCCCAAGTTTCTCTAGCCAATGAAAGGAGTTCCTTAGAACTTCTGCTGGAGTGATTGACTCTTAGTTTCTTCCCCCGCCTGCGAAATTCAAACATAAACCGTTGAATCTCCCTGATGGAGAGATGGGAGTGGGGCATGGCGCTGGCAAATTCTTGCCCTTAAAACTGCAGCCCCTCATAGACCCGGAAAGAGAACACACTCCCATATTCCCCCATCTGAACAGGAAAATTCAATTTATGTTGGAATAGGGGCATCGATCCTCTTTAACTACTTCCTGCTGAAATGGGTTGTATAAGGGGCCCTGCAGTTGGTGTTTCCTCCAGAGGGGAGCCTTTTAGGGGTGCAGGTTGATTTACAGATTTATGATAGCGCTCACGAGCCAAGGACATCTGGGGTTCCAGCAGCAGGATTAATTGTGACCTTGTGGTTTTATAAGAAGTGAGTATGACCAGGTGGTTAAAGATGAGAGGTTCAGAGTTATAAACGAGCCTGGGAGAGAAGAGAGCCAGGATTTTGAAGGTTTCTGGCCCTGTTTTTGATTGATTCCTGAGTTCTGTGTTTAAAATAACACTTAACTGGTTTACAAAAGAGTAGCATTTTTCCTAAAAAGAAACAGGTTCCCCTCCTTTCTGTTGTTAGCAGATTTAGGGCCCTTTTATTTTTTATTTTTTTAATCTATGGCAACTGAAGAGTCAAGCTGGTTTGCAGAGACAGATGCTTTTTGCGGAGAGAATTAGCAACCTTTCTTTGTTATTAATTAACTTTTGAGATAGCTTATAGTAACTGAATAGAAGTAGTAACTTTCCTAATACCAGCACCAAGTTTCCAGGGCAGGAAAGAAATACTGAGAAGGCCATGCCAGCTCCCAGGAGAAGACTGGCTTCCTGGACCTTCATGGCTAGCTTTACCTGGGGCTTTGTGAGGGTGATGGCTCGTGCTGGCACTTGTTCAAGGCATCCTTAGTCCTGCCATTGGGTTATTTGGTTAGATACCTCAGGCCCAGGGGACCTTGGTTCCCAGGGACAGTGTGCTTTCCAGTGATTCCCTTGGCACAGCAGGCACGGATGAGTTTATATATGTAAGTTTCTATCCAGGGTATTTATTAGTTATTTATTTATGTGTTCTTTGAAAAACCGTATAGGCTATTTTTCAAACAGAATTCTAAATGAGGTTTTTTAATCTATCTCCTGAATCAGCAACTTCACACGATTTACTTTGGGGTATAAGGAAGCCAGTGGTTAATTTTAGATGTAAAGATCTTCAAACACAATCAACTTTTTAACTTCATGCTTCTGTATCATTTCAGCAAACATGCAGTTTTCTCTACATAAGATTCCTAACACAGTGACAGTGGAGGGGTTCAGAAATAAAGCTAACAGGAAATAAGGGACCAGAATGATATTAGAGTTTTGCTAGGGTAGTCAAATCATAGCCAGATAACCTAGATGTTATTTCTGTGTACAATAGAAAGTTGAGGTCTAGTTATGCTTATTTTCCCTCTGTTGTCTCAGAACCATTTTAGTCTAGTTTCTTTATGTCCTCACTCTGTCATCTCTGTCCTCTTTGTGAGGTTCTGTTTTAACACTCTTAATGCACATCTGAACAAATATCACATTACAAAGCTCTTTATCTAAGTCTTGCTATCTGCTACATCAAGTCTTCCTCTTCTGTTCTCCTTTTTTGTTTGTCTTGGCTATTTTGGTCCTTCACATTTCCATTTGAAATCTAGGATCCAGTTTATCTGTAGAGTCTCTTGAATGATTTTCAATGATTTGCAGTCATTTTGATTGCAAATGGACGGCTCTGTTACTCTCTTCCTACGACCCATAAATGTCATTTATTATTGTCTTTCATTATTGAATTAGCTCGACTGTCCAGCATTATGCTGAATAGCAGATGTTACAGTGGGATTCTTGTTATTCCTGACATTAAAGAAAATGCTTTTATTGGTTCACCATTATGTATGATGTTTGCTGTAAGTTTTTAGTAGAGACTCTTTATAGTGTTAAGGAAGTATTCTATTACTAGTTTGTTAAGAGGTTTTTAATTTTGTTGATTTTTCATTTTGCTAAGAGTTTTGATCACAAATGAGTGATAATGTTATAAATACTTTTAAAAAGCATCTAGTGTCTATTGAGTTATAGTATATTTGATGATAATTTTTTTTTTTTTTTTTTTTTTTTTTTTTTTTTTTTTGGGAGACAGGGTCTTACTCTGTTGCCCAGGCTGGAGTGCAGTGATGCAGTCTTGGCTCACTGCAACCTCTGTTTCCCAGGCTCAAGCAATTCTTGTGCCTTAGCCACCTTAGCAGCTGGAATTATAGTTGTACACCACCACACTGAGCTAATTTTTATATATTTTTATGTAGAGACTAGGTTTCACCATATTAGCCAGGCTGGTCTCAAACTCCTGACCTCAAGTGATCTGCCCGCCTCAGCCTCCCAAAGTGCTGGGATTACAGATGTGAGCCACTGCACCCAGGCTCATTTTTCTCTTTTCATGTAGTTTATTATACAAATGGATGTCCTGATGTAACATCTTCCATTCCAGAGATAAACAGAAAACATAATTATACAAATAACTACAGGAATGTCATGTACAAAGTACAGCTTCTTTAATGAGTTACAACTATTGAAAGAATATTTTAAAAGGAAAGATAAACATTTGTTAGCTGCTCATGGACCTCTGCCAAATCTTAGACTTCAAGATATTTTTTGCAGAGAAATATAGATAACTACCAACCTATGCTGAAAATTTTAAAATCTCTTCTTTACTTGAGTGGAAGACAATATAAAATAGCATGATTTTGTAAATTAACAACAAAAAGCAATCACTTTGTTTTCATGAAGAATTCAGCAGGTGTACACTGGTATTTACATGGTATTTGACTGAATGAGAAAAGGTTGTATGTTTAACTTTTAATGCTGATGACTGTTTTTTGTTTTGTTTTGTTTTGTTTTGACACAGAGTCTCACTGTGTCACCCAGGCTGGAGTGCAATGGCGTGGTCTCAGCTCACTCCAACCTCTGATTCCCTGTTTCAAGTGATTCTCCTGCCTCAGCCTTCTGAGTATCTGGGATTACAGATGCCTGCCACCATGCCCAGAAAATTTTCATATTTTTAATAAAGATGGGTTTCCACCATGTTGGCCAGGCTGGTCTCAAATTCCTAACCTCATGATTGCCTGCCTCAGCCTCCCAAAGTGCTGGGATTACAGGCATTAGCCACTACTCCTGGTGTAATGCTGATAACTTTCAATGTTATAGGAAGAAAATATAATTTCTTCATGCTGTGGAAACATTGACTATGCCAATAAAATCAATTAAAAGTTTTATATAAAATGATTTTCAGATAGAAACTGCAGGTCAGGCACAGTGGCTCACGCCTGTAATCCCAGCACTTTGGGAGATCAAGGCAAGTGGATCACCTGAGGTTGGGAGCTCAAGACCAGTCTGACCAACATAGTGAAACTCCATCACTACCAGAAATAGAAAAATTAGCCAGGCATGATGGTGCATGCCTGTAATCCCAACTACCTGGGAGCCTGAGGCAGGAGAATTGCTTGAATCCAGGAGGCAGAGGTTGCAGTGAGCCCAGATTGTGTCACTGCACTCCAGACTGAGGGACAGAGTGAGACTATGTCTCCACAAAACAAAACAAAAGAAAACAAACAAATCACCAAATAGAAACTGCAACTGATAATCACACTACTCTGTAGGCTTTTAGAAATTGTTTTGATATTTAAAACAAATAGGTCCAGGAATTATATAACAATTATGCTTTTCATTTCCTGGATAATAATAATCTCATAACTTTTTAATTTACTATTTTGGTGCTCTTAGACCTTTTCTACTATTTATTTCTAAGCTCAACATTTCTAAATAACCTGGAAAACAGTTTCATTCTTCTGATGGGCACTTCATTTAGTCTCACAAATTTGAACTCCTTTATATGTACGTTTCTCCCTGAAAAAAAATTGTGGCTGTAAATCATGGAATTCTTATTAGTTGACGCTAGTCAATTCTTCTGTCTTCCAAGGACATTTCCCACCTATCTATACATGTGGTGAGTGCTACATCTCAGTTGGGTGGGGATTGAACTGGCTGATGCAAACTGGGCAGGAATGATTGGCAGTAGCTCTCTCACTTTAGCAAGGAGTACCAGCTTCACTCCACAACACCTGGACACAGAAGCCAGGGCCTGAAAAATTGGTTTTGCTAGGAATTACTATCACTGTCACTTCCTGAACCTTGGAGGTTCCAGATAGGCAACCAGTTATTTCCAGGTCATCCTCTTCCCACTAGACTCCAGGAATATATAAACTTGAAGTCAAGGCTTGGCAACCTAGACTTTTATGATTTGCATTTGACCTTTTATGTGATGTGATTTTTTTTTTTTTTTTTGAGATGGAGTCTTGCTCTGTTGCCCAGGCTGGAGTGCAGTGGTGCTATCTCGACTCACTGTAACCTCCACCTCTGGGGTTCAAGAGATTCTTCTACCTCAGCCTCCCTAGTAGCTGGGATTACAGGTGCATACCACCATGCCTGGCTAATTTTTGAATTTTCAGTAGAGATGGAGTTTCATCATGTTGGCCAGGCTGGCCTCGAACTCCTGGCTTCAGGCGATCCACCTGTCTCAGCCTCCCAAAGTGCTGGGATTACAGGCATGAGCCACTCCGCCTAGCCTGTGATGTGATTTTTGATGGAACTTTGTTTTGAGGCTGGAGCCCAACTTTCCTTTTTATCTAATTAGTATTCTATTAATATTCTTTGAAAACTTTCTTAGCAGAGAATAAACTATTTAAACGCACTACTTTAAGTAAATAATTGTTATTATATGCTTTTATTTATTTAGTTACCATAATTATAATTTATCTTCAGTGTGTTGTATTCATAGTGTTTATTTTTGACTACAGAATAAGATCAAAGTTATTATTACTAACACTAATGATTATGTTTGCCATTGTGCTATGTACCTTATATGCATTACCTCATTAACTTACAAATCCATGTTAACATTGCTATTTATAAAAAGTGGTCTTTGAAATTCAGGAAGGTTGTAACTGGCCAAAGCCCAAATTCAAAGAATTGAATTTCACATGAAAACATTTCTTTCTCAGCTGTTTGATCTTACAAAATTAAAACGTATTCCACTACAAGTGCTTAAAGTCATTAACCATTTATAAACAATGAAAATGAAAAGATACAAATCACTTAAAGGCCCTAAGATTATAATGACCGAATTGACCAGTATTGGTAAACATTTTGAAATGTAAGAGTAGTTGGCTTTGTTCCTCCACAGAGGGAATGAAGGAAGATTGTCCCATCCCTGCAGGGGTCTCAAGCCAGGGTGTGTTTCGTGGTGCAAGTAACCCAGTAAAACCCAGCAGCATGGAGGCAGTCAGAGGGAACCAGAGAGCAATGTTGCCCTAGTCCTTGGATGCCTAGAGGGAAAGCCACAGGTGAGGAAAGAGAGGCAATGACAGGTTGGCATGGCACTCACATTCCTCTTGCATGTGCCTAGCACTTGGCTGTCCTTACCCAGATGTCCTCGCTGAGCTGTGTCACCAGAGCAAACAAAACAGGCAAAATATCAAATATTACACATTACCAGTGACATTAAAGTGGGAAGTTTTCTTGCTCCATATGCTAAATGTTGGTGTGTAGATACCCTCTTAATCTGAATATTTTTATAAACAAGGTTTAAATTTAGTTATTTCACTGTAATGTTCTAACTAGTACTGAGAGAGAGACAGAGAGAGAGAGAGAGATGATCTTATTTCTCATATGTAATTAGATAGTGATTTATAATTTCGGTTTTGAAATATCCTCTAATGTCTCCAGTTATCTCAAGAGATACCATGAAGTTTTCCAAAAAAATCCTCAAGAAAAATATTGAGACATCTCTCTAGAGGGCTCTTAGAATAATCCCTCCCTTTTTCTGTTTCCAGAATCGCACCATGCCAAACTACAAACTCACTTATTTTAATATGAGGGGAAGAGCAGAAATTATTCGTTACATATTTGCTTATTTGGACATAGAGTATGAAGACCACAGAATAGAACAAGCTGACTGGCCTGAAATCAAATCAAGTAAGTAGCACAAATAATAAATGTAGGAAAAATATGCTTTCAAAACCTTTTGGTTTTCCTCCAGGAAATGAAAACAAATCAAGGTTTCGAAGCTCATGTAGCTTTAAATTGAGAAGCAGCATTTCAGACAAATTAAATAAATGCTGTGTGATCAAGCAAATTTCCTATTAGAGGTGAAAACACAAACCTTATAGAAAGAGAATATAAAGATAAACCAGTATAAAGCTATGTCAGACGAGATGAAAGAAACATGAGACATTTTTTTTTCTATTTTGTTGTTGGGATAGCTGAAGTGCACAGAGTTTAGGTAACTTTTCCAGTTTCATGACCATAGCAAGTAGAGCTGAGTTTCAAACCCAGGTGAATTTAATTCCAAGCCCAAGCTATTTGCACTAGATTATGCCAAAACAACACTACTATGATAATTGGCATATTATCAATGAATGGCCACATGCCTTTGGAAGCAAGAGTTCCTTAAAAGTCATTGCCCTTATAGCCATTCTTTTTCTAAGCAGAGACCTCTTCTCTGGTGAGATAGTGTATCTTATTTCTCATTCTCATGATACTTAACCATTAATACCCAAATGTTGCTTCTGATATCAGAATTTGCACATGGGATTTTAAGATGGTGAACATATAATAGGTGAACATTACTTTTATCCACTAATTAATTAGACCAAGATGGATAGAAAGGTGCAGATATTACATGTAACAAATTTTGCCTGTTAGCTTTTAAACAGAAGTTCACTGAGTGCCTCATTCCCTATTCTACCTCCACTTTTCATTGTTACTGAAAATGGAATTTCTGTCTTTTCTTAATATATCCATAGATTTTCAGAGTTGAATCTTAAAGTTCATGATGGTTAGGATAGAGTTTCAAATGCTTTAATAGACAAAGACACAATGTAAAAATTGTCTTAAAAAGGATAGAAATTTCATTTACACAAAACCCCAGATGGGTATCATGATGTCCTATAAAGTTGTCAAATATTAGGTTTCCTGTTGATCTGCCACCGTCAGTGTCTTATTTATACAGTGTGACATAGCTCACTCTCCTTCCACACTGTAGCTCAGGGAAAGTGTGAAAGAGGGAGGGGACACACCCCTTCCTTTTAACAGCATAATTAGAAAGTTGCATACGTCACTTGATAAGAATTTAGTCCATATTACTACACATATTACTACAAGGGAAACTTATTACTACAAGAGAAAGTGAGAAATGTTGATTTAAGTGTGGATAATCATTTGCATAGCTAAAAATCCAGGGTTTTATTACTCTAAGAAGAAAGGAAAGAATAGGTACTAAGAAGCAGTTTCTATTACAAATGCTGTTTGGTCTCATCTGGTGTCCAGTTTAGCAGTGCTCTCTAGTGCTCAAAACCTGCTATGACACTCCCTCTCCTAGAACCTAGAAAACCAGTCAACACATTCCATCTTTGGATACTTTTATTAAAATGTTCTCCTGGACAAACCTGGTAGATTGCACACGAGTCCACATTTTCTCTCTTTAAAACATTTTTTCTCTCCTTTGATAATATTGAAGTACTTTACAAAAGGGCCGAAGTCCATAAAGACAAAGAAATAAAACTTGAATGTAGATACAGTAGCAAGACATTCTGGAAACTAAAAAGCAGGCCAAAGAATGGTAAGGTGACTTAGGAGGCCCAGCGCTCAAACATAAAACTTGGGGAGGAGAAGGTAAGCTAAATCACCAGAGATACAGAAAAAGGCTCATGAATTTGTAGTTGCAGATAACTCTTAAAGTTGAGCTGACAGAGGATTCACTGGAAAAATGCTGATGAAGAATTTTTCTTGATCCCTTTGTCAGACTCGTGAGGGGGTGCCCTGTTTACATGGCCCACTGCATTCAGTCCCTTGTGGGAGGGAGCACATGAGCGAGTGAGGGGGGGATCCAGCCAACCACTTTGGTGCTGGCAGGAGCAAACTCTGTGTGGGCCCTGCAGTGGCAACCAGGCAGGGGTGCCTGCAACCCCTGAAGCCCCAGAGGGCTCATTACAATGCTCCCAATAAATTTTTAAAAATTAAAATCATATCAAGTATTTTCTCAGACTGCAATGGAATAAAACTGAAAATCAAAAAAAGCTTTGGAAACTATACAAATATATGGAAACTAAACAACATGCTCCTAAATGATCAATGGGTCAATGAAGAAATTAAGAAATACAAAAATTTCTGGATTATTATATTGTGTGCATGTATCAAAATATAACATGTACCCCATAATATGTGCAATTACTATGTATGTTTTTAAAGGGCTATGGCTAAATTCCTCACCATAACTCAATATGTAAATCAAACTCTTCATAATCCCCAGTATACGATTTTTAATAATCCGTGATTGAGGTGACAAAAAATAATAAACCTTTAAAAGAACATTTTTAATAGTAAGCATATAAAATACAGTACAGTATATGGTGTCACTGTAAACCTGGGTTTAAGAACCAATTCTGTCACTAACTTTAAATCAGGTTTCCTAACAACTTAAAAAAACGTATAAAATGTAAATATTCCACTACAGATTGTTGAGTGTTCCTTTAAAAATAAATATTTAAGTATTTCATGATTTCATAAAATCATGCTTTGTTTTCATACTTATCAGTAAAAATGGAAGTATCATAACTTCTGGTTTTGTTATGAAGTTGACTTTTTGCTCATTTTATTTTAAGCTCTCCCATTTGGAAAAATCCCCATTTTGGAAGTTGATGGACTTACCCTTCACCAGAGCCTAGCAATAGCAAGATATTTGATCAAAAACACAGGTAACATGTTTATTGTGCTTAAGATTTTTGATAACTGAAACAAACACATGATATATATTCAATATTCATTAAATGACTTTAGCATACCATATCACAGTACAAATAAGACTGGAAGTAAATAATAGAGAAAAGTATAAATATGCCACCTGTATCAGTTTAACTTTCCGTGAGTTCCCTAGACAATTAGACTATTTATTTTATATTGCCTCCTGCTTTTCCTGTCTTATATCTGTTTGCCCTTTAAGCCCTTTTTGAAGTTTAGCTGAGAAACTGCACAGGTATGTTTCATTCCAAACTTTTGCTGGTATGCATATTATAAGTTATCAGAGAAAATTACTTAGCAGAAAATACATATGGCATATGGAGGTTGAAATTCTTAGACTATTAAAATTATATACTCAGTAATGTCCTTCATCCTAATCATGCTGAAAAAAATAGAAAGGGAGTTCCGTTGCTTCCACTCAGTGCCATCTGAGGAAGCTTGAAGGGGCTAGTTGGCTTCTGGATTACCGCATTAGTGCCTGCCCCATGATATTTGAAGAGAAACAATAGAAACCATTCCTGTTTTTGCCTGACACACTTTCTCCCATCCTACTCAATCATTTTCTTTTGATTTGAACATCTTTGTTGAGGTATAGTTTACATACAATTCATCCACAGAATTGCTTCTACACAGAAGCATTTTAAATTGGCACCATTAAGAAAACTTTTAGGAAGATCAATGATTTATTTGCAAAAATAATGATTAACAAATGAGACAAAAGAACAAAAATCCTGTGTTATTTAAAACTTTTAGTATCCAGTTAGAAAACAAATGCTCCTGACCAAAACTGTCTGCAAAAATAAAAATAATTCTTTATATAAGATAAATTATAATGCAGTTACAGATTATTTATTGTAGTATTGCTTGTATTAATAAAAGACTGGAAGCAAACCTAATCAGTTAAGGCTAAATATATTGTGGCACACCTACCTCAAGAAATTCCATGTAGCTACAAAAAAAAAAAAAAAAAAAAAGCAAGTACACTCTTTGGGTACTTGTAAGAAAGATCTGTAAGGGATATGGGGTGAAGAAGCATATCTAGTGGGATATGTATTTTTATTTGCTTGTATTTTCATAAAGAAAATGGAAGAATACATAAGGAACTAATTAAAGTGGCTACTAGTAAGGTAGGTAGGTAAGGGAGCAAAATGCGGTGGATGGAAGCTAGTCTTCACTGGATATTGTTTTATACTCTTGAATTTTCAACCATATGAATATAGTATCTGTTAAAAACAAACTTTTTAATATAGTAAATTGAATTAAACATATCGATGGGCCCCTCTCTATTCCTTAGATTTGGCTGGAAAAACAGAAATGGAACAATGTCAAGTTGATGCTATTGTGGACACACTGGACGATTTTATGTCATGTTTTCCTTGGGCAGAGAAAAAGCAAGATGTGAAAGTAATGTAACCCATTTGCTATTCCTAGTATTAATCATGTACCACCTGCCAGACATTGTTAGGTGCCTTAGAAAGTTCCTTCTTATCAAAACAATATGTATAGTTTTAAAATATCAAATTATTATTTTAAAAGCTTAAAATAAAGTACAGCAATTCACTATTGTGCCCCTTCATATTAACTCCTCCTCAAATGCAACCCTTTTAAAAATTTGTTTAGCAGTTTCTTTAGGATTTACACATCTCCGCTACAGGATATGTAAATATGACTTCCTCTGATTGTAGATGGTTTCTAAAGACTTATGAAACCTGAAAACATGATTAGTATGCTATGCAAATAATACACATATGTACCTGAAACACAAATTTTGTGTTTAGATTTAGGTCCCATCCCCAATATATCTCATTATGTGTATGCAAATATTCCAAAATCTGAAAAAATCTGGAATTGAAGACAATTCTGTTCCCAAGCATGTTGGATAAGGGATCTCAATCTATAATGACATTTTTTTCCCTTACATAGTCATCCTCTCTGTCTCCTTTTCACCAAGCTCCTGATATAGTGATGTTAACATTTTTTGGTTAAATGAATATTCTGTGATTAGTATGCTATGCAAATAATATACAGAACTGTGCACTGTAGCAGGTTTTTATAATATGTCCTTTCTTATCTTCCTCAAAATTAGTAATTCCTTTGTTTCTTTTTATTGCTGACTTCCCACAGTATCCAATAGACTGCCAATATGATTTTCACAAAGTCAATGTAGTTTCAGTTCATCTGTTATTTCCAATATTTCTTGGAGTGCTCTGTCTAGGAGATCTCCATTCTTTGCGGAGTTCTCTAGGTTTTCTGCACAGTCATCATTGGAATTCCCTTTGCTGTCATTACAGTGATACCATTCTATGGAGTTGGAGTCCTGTTTCCTGGATGCTGTCTTCTTTCTTTGTTTACTCCATTGTTTATTTGGGGCATAATCCTCTAGTATTCCAAAAGTTAAAGTGAAGGTTTGACAACAGCAGATATGATTATGACAGATGGCATGAATATGTCTATCTTGTGAGTCACACTGCTTCACTCTGGTATGGTTGTCCTACATACTTTGGTCACATTTTTCATCCTGAGATCTTTATTATTATCCTGGATAGTTTTTTGTTTGTTTGTTTTAAGCTTTTCCTGGGTTCATTCTCCTCTTTTCTTTCCTTGTTTTTGTGGAACAATCCTCCAAGAGCTTATTGGTCATAGGAAATAAAAGTTTGGTGCCTTATTTGTTTAAAGATGTTTTTATTTTATTCTCAAATTTGTTTTATAGTTTGGCTGGGTATAGAATTCTGTTGAAAGTAATTTTTCATTATTTGAAAGACGTTATCTATAATATTTTAGCTGTTGAGAAGTTTGAATCCAATTAAATTACTGACCTTGTATGTGACCTATTTTTTTTCCACTCAGATTATAAAACATGTGCCCTTAGAGTTCTAAAATTTTGCAATGACAAGTCTTGGTATGATCTTGTTTTCATCCATTGTGCTACTTCCTTGGTGAGTCCATTCAATCTGGGACCCACGTCCTTTAGTTCAAGGAAATTGCCTTTAATTCTTTCATTGATTTCTTCCACTTTATTTTGTTCCATTATATTAGAATTCCACTAATTCAGATGTTGGCTCTTCTCCTATATCTCATCTCTTTGCTTTTCTGCATTACTTTTAGAAAGTATTTCTCAACTTCATTCATCAATCCTTGAGTTCTAAGTTTCTGATATTGTGCTTCTAAATTTATAAAAATTCTGAGGCTGTTTTCTGCTAAGAATAGGAAAGGAACAGTTATCTAGCAATATGAAATGAAGAACATCCCATGCTAAAACTGCTTCTTTAATAGTTTTCCACCAATCCTCATTTTATCCCCTCCCAAACCTCCTTAACCCCAACCGTAGACATATCCTGTCATTTCCTGAGTCATTTAAGGATTTCGTGTTGTTGATGGGATTGGTTCTTGGCTTTTCCTTTGCAGGTGCCATTCACCCATCTGCTTGCCAGCTTCAAATTTTGTTTGCTCTCCTCTCCTCTCTTTCCACTTCTTTGTGGATTCTGTCTTTTTAAAAACACTCATCACTGTGGTTTGGGGATAAAAGCAAAATGATGTATATATGTCAAATCATTGATCTTTATGCAGAATTCTAAATAGATGTCTTCTGCTTTTAATTACAGCCTCTAGTGGTTTCCTTTAGGACATTCATCACAATCTCTATTTTAAAATGTATTTACTTGTTTGTTGCTTGTCTCCTCAAGCTGGATGCATCAGGAGGGTAGGAATCATATCTGTATTATTCAACTGATCCCTACCGCTATCACAGTGTCTTTTACATAGTAGGCATTACAGAGTTGTTGAATAAGTGATCAGAATCACACTCATCAAACTTACACCATGTGCCTGTGCTACTCTTGGCTCTTTGGATGTGTTATCTCAGTCAGCCCTCCTTCTCCTCCCTCAAGATAAGTGCTTTTTATTGTCATATTCACTTTCCAGATGAAGACAGTGAGAAACAGAGCAGTTAGAGTTGCCCAAAGTCAAACAAATGACAGAATTGTGATCTGAGCCCAGACAGCCAAATTTAGAACCTATAGCTTCATCACCTAGGTATACAATTGCTTAACTTAATAACTAATTTAAACATCCCTTTAGAATAAAACTGTTATCCTAATTTCCCAAGTAAGAAAACAGTTTCATGTAAACAACTTGCCAAAAATTGTTCAGCTATAAGTGATGCACAAGGAATTCAAATCATCACAGACTCAAAACGCCTGATTCTTAACCAGTGGGTATACTACCACAGTGCAAGCAGCTATTCAAAACAGCTGTGCATGACTATTTATGCATAAAACTAAAGCCTATAGCCAAAAGCCACAGCACAAATAGCAGGCACTCTTCTCAATTTACTTGAGCACATATTTAAGTACATATTACCTACTTAGTATTTACTGTAAATACTATTTAACTAGCACCTTCTGATTTGAATAGAGACATCTGGACACAAAAGTATTTACATTTACTGACTTCATGATACAAATGTAAGGTGTGTAGGGTGTGTGCACACACACATGCACATATATTTGCCTATCCAGGAAAGAGTAAAGTTCAGCTTTGATGACAGAAATACAACTTTTTGACATAAATACATTTGGGCTCTGGAGTCAAACTGTCAGGCTTGAATCCTGATTCCCTTCTTACTAGCTGTCACTTTACCTATTTATAGTTCAAACTGTTTGTGAAGTAGGGATATAAGTCTCTACTTTGAAGTATTTTGGCAGGATTAAATGGTAGCATATGTGCCTATCACTAGGTAGGAAGTGTTAAATAACTATTAACTATTATAACTAATAGTGTTATATACTTTGGTGTTAATCGTCTTTACTATTTGTCAGACATGGCATCTGTATTTTACATATTATTATAAATGTAGAAACAGATAATCTTCAATTTAGAAAAAAGTATCTAAAGATTTTTGTTCCATGTACCAAAGGCCCCCCTAATGTGCAGCCTATCAATTTATCAGTTTGCTCTTCTCTACTTTCTGTTTTCTACCTTTCTGTGGCTGAGGCTCCATAACAGAGGCCACCTACCAGAGGAAAATATTCTTCAAACATTTATGATAAGAGTAACACTCTACCTTTGTATTACAGTAACAAAACTCTTATATAAATTACCTGCTTCAAAAAACAATTTCAAAGGACATAGCCATCCAAGTTCATGAATAAATCATACAAAGGCAGGATACATTGCAGAAACATTGCTGATAGCTAGAGAATATCTAATTAACAAACAGGACTAGGCTAATAATATAATGAAAAATGCACCATTCTGTATTTCATTTCTTAGACTGTTTGTAGTGGACTGCATTGCTGCCACCTTATGGTCAGGTGAAAATTTCAAAGGCAGAATATTGATGCACTTCAGATGGATAGTGAATATACTCTTGTCATATATGCTTCAAAAATCTATCAGAGTATTTATTGCTAAAAAACTCCATTTCCAATTAAAAAAAGAATTAAAAGTAAAACACGTCTTTGGATATTGGTCACCACGACAATCCTTATCATTAGTGTTACTTTGGTTATGTATCTGTGTTTCCATTTCCTCATCTAAAGAACAGGATGGGGAAGAAGAATGAGAGGGCCTGAGGACATTCTGATGTCCTGGTTCCAACACAAAATAATTTTGGTAATGCGTATGTAAAAATGCTTTGGAGAAATACACAAATCTCCCTAAAAGTCGTTTGTTAGAATATCATAGCAACAAATTCTCAGGGTGAAAAAACCCTCCTTTATAACTCTTCAAAAAGGGAGGCAAAAAATTTCTGAATTCATCAAGTATAGGAGCAGCTGTCTAGAATTGATCAAGAAATGTATTTTTAATAACATATCTGGAAAAAAAGAGATGTAATAAATTTTATCTTCTTTACATTGTTTTAGTTGACTGTTCTTTAAAATGAATCAAATACAAATTACACTGTTTATTAATTTACATTTCATTAGACTGAAATAATTCACCAAAATTATAAAGAGAACTGGGGCTCAAGGAGAAATCAGTAGCACAGATATAATAGTTTTATTTGAGTCAGCATATATACACATATCAGTGTACCTGAAGCTGTGGAAATGTACATTAGAAGAACAGAATTTCCCAGGAGTGCACACAGGAATTTTTGGAAAGTTTTCCCACAGTCAAATTAGCCATTACCTTTCTGACCGATCCTGACTGAGCTGAGCAGACCTGTGGCAAGTACCACATGGTTCTGGACTCACTGCCCTTCATCAGGATTACAAATTCTGTGTAAGCAGCAGAAAGACTCAAATCTAATGTTTTCTTCAACTATGAACATATTAACCACAGAACACTTTATAAAACAGGGGAAAGAACATAAAGTCACAAT
Organism: Cebus imitator; assembly: GCF_001604975.1. Classification (NCBI taxonomy): domain Eukaryota; kingdom Metazoa; phylum Chordata; class Mammalia; order Primates; family Cebidae; genus Cebus; species Cebus imitator. Next base: position 1,250,001 of record NW_016107459.1, on the reverse strand, counting down.
AATGACAAGCTTTATAAGCTTCAGTTTTTAGATCTGGCAAACACATGTAAGTACAGGTTGAGTATCCGTTATCTGAAATTCTTGGGACCAGATGTATTTAAGACTTGGGGTTTTCTTCAAATTTTGGAACATTTGCATTTTACTTACTGGTTGAGCATGCCAAATCTGGAGAGCCAAAATCTGAAATGTTCCCCTGAATATTTTATTTTGAGCATCATGCCAGTACCCAAAAAGTTTGGATTCTGGAGCATTTTGGATTTTTGGACTAGGGATGCTCAGCCTGTATGTAAAGATGACTTTGCAAATTGTACTCTATAAATATAAGGCATTATGTTGTGTATATATTATCTAGTTAAGACATAATCATAACAGCAAGTAAATCAACAAATTGGTGACGTATCCACTATCTGACTTATCTTAATAAAGGTTGGATTTCATTATAGGTCATGTATATGCATTAATAAATGACATATACATTTTATGAGTGTAGCTTATATTTCATAACCAAGACTCAAACAGGCAGAATTCCTATATATAAACAAGTATCTCTTATCAAGAAAGAGGCCTTGAGTAAATTATTTGGTCTTCAGAGCTTCAAGTAGAAAAATGACAATTAAAAAAAATGGGTGTTTTATATATATATATTCCTAAGGATGTTAATTTTAAAAAACAATATTCGTTTATATATCAAGAGGGGATAACCGGATGAAGCATTTTGTAGATGATACTCAGGGTTGACAAATCCGATACTAAGGCACAATGGTAGTCCAAGGAGAATATACATAAGGGCCCAAGATCATCATGATTCATTACATCGATTAAACCCAATAGTGAAATGAAGAACTGCCAAACTAGAAGAATCCAGGCTTATGAAACAAAATAAATTTCTTTACCTTCCGTTATATTATTTAGCTTTAAAAGAGCTAGGTTAAGAAAAAGGGAAATTTTAGAAATCTAAGAAAACAATCATTTTGCTTTAGTTAAAAAAAAAATTTAGGAAAAAATAAGGTTTTGTGAGTAAAATATTTAGTCATTATACACAAACCGTAAGAACTGGTGACAAAACTATTTTTTAAATCCATGAGCAATAAAGAGATGACTAACATCTATAATCAGACCTAAATCTCCGTGTCATAAATCTGAATTAAAAAAATCTAGCTATTTCTCTTTCTTCTTGAATTCATGTGGGAGAATAAAGATGGAGAAATCTACTTCCTCCTCAGATCATATTACTTACTTTGCTTCTCATTATTCTTAATGTGATATTTTCTCCCTCTCCCAGGAGCAGAGGTTCAATGAGTTGCTCACATATACTGCGCCTCATCTTATGCAAGATTTGGACACATATTTAGAGGGAAAAGAGTGGCTTATTGGTAACTCTGTGAGTATATTTTATATCTTTAAAAATTCAAAAAATAAAAGGAAAAACCAAAAAGCATATAAAAACGTATTGAAAAAAGCTACCTATAAGAAGAGAATAGAGTTTACAGCAAGAACAAAGGTTAAACTTCTTTAAATAAACCTTTTAAACAATAGATTTGACTTTGGAACCATAAAATATTTTATATAATTACTTATTAGCAGCAGCAGTTTAAAAAGCTATGCTAAAAAATCAAAGTGAAGTAAATGAACCTAACTGTGCAAAAGAGACACATAAAGAACACACAAAATACATATGTACTCTATTAGAGAAGAACTATTTCAAGAAATATCATTTGTAAAACCCACTAATTTGATTATACATCTAAGGTATTCTCTTAGAACAACAAAAAATTACATATTACTTTCAGTAATCATATTGTTGGTGATACGAGGTACTATTGGTATTTTTTTTCTGATATTATTATACTTATATTGTGAGTACAAAAATAAATTGTGTTTATGTCATTGAGAACCAGGATCTTCAGTATGGGAGAAAGGAGATGGAGATGTAAGGTGAGCAAAGTCAAGTAAATATCCTATTCCTGAACCTGAACTATAGCTAACAGTATAAACTCATACGTATTTTGTATCAGGATAAATGAGAAGGCATTTTGTATCTCAATTGATTGGAAAAAGTTTCTCTTTATAAAAGCATTCCAGTTAATAGATAAGACAGACTGAAATAAACTATCACCACTTTCCAACCCCAGAAAAATTGGCACAGGCTCGGACCGTCAATAATCACAAAAAAGTGAGACAACCGAGATACTATGGGTACACTACCACCTATGAGTCGTCTTGCTAAAAAATCAAATCTGATTTACAAGTTGTGGTAGGTGGTGGTCCCTGCCTTCAGGGAGACTGCATTCTGGGAGGTGAGACTGCTTTTTTGTAGCCCACTGACACTGACTGCTATCTGCCCTGTTCAGCCCTTCTGGGTGATAAACAGAAGTAAACTTGTTACATCTTTATTCTCAACTTTCAACCTCTTCACACATCCCTTTATTTCTTCTGACTGGCTCCCCTCATGGCCTTTCCTAAAGTGCTTCTCTCCTGCCCTATTTACTGAATAATTTCTAAGACTTTATTTTTTTGTTTTCTATTAAAATTCCTTTGTAAACGATGTTCTGATCTCATCTCTGAGCACTCTCTCCCTTCTTCACAGTGCTCCAAACACACTGGTGTGTGTGTTCCTCACACCTAACTCACACTCCCACCTAAGGGACTTTACATTCTTCCCTATACCTGGAACGTTTAATCCCCAGGTCGCTCACTGCAGGTCTTAATCCTTTTTTACATTCAAGCCTTGGCTTATGTGTCACCTCTTAAAAGTCTTCCCTGACGATGCCATAGTCCATCACATGACTTCACTTTTTTTTTCATTACTCCCATCAGTTTGCATATTTGACTGATTTTCCCTTCTAAAATAACAGCTGCATCAGAGCAGGGGCTTGCATCCTAACTTGCTCTCCAGCACCTAGACCAGGGCATGGCACACAGTAGGTGCTTGATAAATATTTGAATAAATTCTGGATTTATTCTGAATCTTCTAGCCAATAGCTTCTCTTGGCTGACAGATATTTAATAAGTTCCTGAAACACTGGCAATCAGCTTTATCAAATTCTATACAAAAAGATAAAGAGTATTTAACCTTCACTCTGATAATCATATGGAGCCAAAGTAACAGCATACACATTGGCTTCTAGTCACAAAGGTAAAAACATCCAACTGTACAATGGTAGGACCAGGCTGTCATCATCAATCCAGTGGCCAATCTTGGTATACCTCTAATGGTCAGACACTCATATATTTCTTTTGATGTGATACAATATAATGTATTTTAGCCACAAATAATTTCACTTGAAACTATATACCCTCTAGGAAATAACTTGCACCTCTTCCTTTATACTATGTAGGATAAAGGAACAAGGTAAGTAAGATGAAATTCAAAGATCCTGAAGATAGGACATTCTGTAGGACTAGTGTGAAATCTTCAATAATTTGGTGACGTGAAAAAAAAAGATACTGTTTTGAAGAGCTAATGGACATAACCAGATGAAATGCACAGACCTGGAATAGATCCTGCTTTGTCCTGTGAAGGACATTTTTAGAACAGATGGAAAAATACATATTGGTTATTAGATAAGGAAAATGTATTGTCACAAAGAGGTAGAGACTGGACAAGTTTACAAGAATATGTACCATTAAGCGCTCATGTTAGTAAAATGACATCTATCTATCGGCATAGAAAAATATCTTATACATGAAAATGTTTAACAGTAGTAACCTGAGTGTTGGAGTAAGTTATCAGTAATTTTCTGAATTTTTGTCATATACATATTCTGCTTTTGTAATAACAAAAGATTGTTTTGGATCTTTTAGATTAAGAAACTAATTTTAACCTTGGAATACTGATACAGCTATACTTTGTGTTCAAATGAAAAGTCTGTTTCCTTTAAACTAGGTAACTTGGGCAGATTTCTACTGGGAGATTTGCAGTACCACACTTTTGGTCTATAAGCCCGACCTGTTGGACATCCATCCAAGGCTGGTGTCTTTACGGAAGAAAGTCCAAGCCATTCCTGCCATCGCTAACTGGATAAAACGAAGACCCCAAACCAAACTCTAGCTGATCCATGCTGTCTTCAAATTTGTTTTCTTGAGTTGCATCTCTCCCATCAGATAAGACAGCCACATCTGCTTGCTAGATAATCCACGTGCCCCCTCGCCTGCTTCACCAAGATTTTCACTTTAGCCATATTGATTTTAAAAAAGGAAAACAAAAACAGAAAACCATCTTGCTTCACTATCTTTTTCTTTGAGAATAGCTTCACAGCATTTACAATTGAGGAAATATAGTATATAATACAGGCAGACCTTTTCTTGCACAGGTTCTAACATGAACAAACTGCAGTCATGATGGTTTAGCAACACCATTCTTCCCCTCCTCCCAAAATGGTTTGAACTTCAGCTACCACAATTACCTGCAATTGCATCAAATACAAACTGCTAGTAGCTCTCCAGTCCACATATCCCTATGTAAATAACCTATGTACATCATGACCAATAACCAGTCACTTGTTTCAAAGACTGCCAGTGGTCACTGCACATCTGTTATTCTTGCATAGACAGCAAAGTGTGTATTGCTATTGCCTGCTTGTCGCCCAGTGATAAATCCCTTTGACATTTTACAAAAATGAATAATCAAAAGAGTGAACTCCCCAACAAAGATTAAATTGCAGCAAAGGAACAAAAACTTTTAATGCTGGAATGAAATTCAAACTGAACATACAGTTAAAGAGAAAAGAGTTGACTGGGAATCTGACATAGCTACAGTTCAAGAGGCTCTAGATATGCAGCCAGAGGAACTTATGAACTTACTGACATGACTAATGTTGTGACAAGAAAAATACAGATATCCCAGAGGTCAAGAGAATGAGAAGACAAGCCACAGACTGGGGAAAAAATGCTTGTAAAACATGTATCCAATAAAAGATTGTTATCCAAAACTATACAAAGAACTCGTAAAACTCAACAAGACAACAAACAAGCTGATCAAAAAATGGGCAGAAGACCTCAACAGATACCTCAACAAAGATACAGTAGCAATAAGCTTATGAAGAAGTACCCAACAAAACGTCATTAGTGAATTGCCAATTAAAACAAGATACCACTATATGACTATCATAATGGCAAAAATCCAAAACAGCAGACACCACCAAATGCTGACGAGGATGTGGAGCAAGGGGAACTCTTATTTGTTGATGAGAATATAAATGGTACAGCCACTTTGGAAGACAGTGACAGTTTCTTACAAAGCTAAACATCCAGCAACTGCCCTCCTTTACATTCATCTCAAAGGACCTGAAAACATGTCCACATAAAAACCTGTCCACAGATGTTTACAGCCGCTTTATTCACAGCTGAGAAGTCAAAAACGAGAGGACGACGTGGGGGAAAAAGAAAGAAAAGGAAAAGAAAAGCCCAGATAGGTATAATATTATTTAAGGTATTTGTTTCCTCTCAATGTTTTATGAAATTGAAAAAAATGTTATTAAATACTTTAGGCTAGGCGCAATGGCTCATGCCTGTAATCCCAGCACTTTAGAGGCCGAGACGCATGGATCACTTGAGGTCAGGAGTTTGAGACCAATGTGGCCAACATGGTGAAACCCCATCTGTACAAAAATAAGCTGGGCATCATGACGGGCGCCTATAATCCAGCTACTCAGGAGGCTGAGACAGAAGAATCACTTGAACCCAAGAGGCGAAGGTTGCAGTGAGCCAAGATTGTGCCACTGCACTCCTGCCTGGGTGACAGAGGGACTCTGTCTCAAACAACAACAACAAAACAATAAATATAAATTATTAAAGATTACACATAAAAACAAAGTGAGTTTTCCAAGTACCTTGATTCTTTGGATCAAATTTTCTTGTTATTAGTGACTGTAAGTAAATTATAATAGGTTGCATGTGAATCTCATTATAAAGCCCTCCAACATGTAATCCAGGCGATCTAAAGTATTACCTTTAACAACCAAAAAATGCAAATAATGCTCTAGATAATGAAGGTAGTTAACTTTTCTTCACTCTTCTACATAAATTTTCCCCACATCAAGCTTTAATGAAGAAATAAAGAAGTAAATGCTTACACAAAATTATCCAATGCTTATACAAAATTATGAAAATTCAAAATAAGATAATCAGTCCTACATATTTAAACAAGTCATAATTCAAGTATAGAGTACCATGGCAAGTTTCATAAGGAAATATTTAGCATTATCATAACCTTTAGGTCATCTTTTTGCACTTAAGGACAACACATTCCATTATTCTATTGTGTATCCAAATTAAATTTCTCCTTGCTGCTATACAAAGAGAAGGTGGTTAAGCGAGAGTAAAGTCACACAGAAAGTACATTGAATATTGAATTTATAATTTTAAAAATACATTTTTTGGGAAGAGTTAAAAGAATGAATTCCTTAAATTTATGGACTGTGTCACACATAAGGTCATGCAAATGGAAACCAAATCTCATAGCCCCATCTCTCCACTACGCAATAATACCAACTGTTAGGAACAGTAATGTTTCAAAATAAGTATCTATTGGCATAAAGTTACAAATTGGAGTCCCAGTTATAAAAATGCATAAGGCATGTCTTCTTTGTGTAGCTTGCATTTAAAAAATGCTTCAGTTGGTCAAGATATTACTCCAACTGTTGCTTCATTTGCTCTGTAGTAATAATGGGTTATAATATTTACTGACATCAGTCCAATGAAGAAACCAATGAGAATACATCCTAAGTAGTAAGCTGCAATCTACTGACAAACAGGCAATATTAAGCACATAAGATAATCCCATTTGTGCCCAATATTATATATTTTTAAGGGTAAGAGGAGGGTTAGAAACTATTAAAAAGGGTGTGAAGATACAACTTATGATCACAAATATTTTTATTAAGCCCAAGACATAATAGCGCATTACAGGAAGAACCCAACTACATTTCATTAGAGATAAAATTATGGATATAACAATAACAACAATAACAACAACAACAAAAGAAACAGCCTATCACTGAAAATACATTATTACAGAAAAGTTATGAGAAATCCATTGTGAGATTTTAAAAGGTAATATTCCTAACAATTTGACTAAGTGATTTGGGTATGGTGATGTACAAGGAGGTAGTATTAACGCATGAAGGCTCCTTTTAACTTTGCAATGGTAAAATATATTCAGTCTGTTCAATATACCATCAAGACTGGGGTTAAGCCATGAGTTCTCAGAGTCTTTAATATCTAAATAACCACTGTAAGCGTTTTATTTGCTTTCCAAATCCAGAGGGTCATATTACCTAACATCTTAGCAAGTTAGTATGCTTTGAAAAGTATGATTTCCAAAAATTAACAAATCTTTGATTTATAAATAAGTTTATTTATAATGATATTTACATAATAAAAACAAAACACATGGAACTCACAAGTTATACAAAGAAACTGATGTATAATAAAAACAGCAATATAGACTGACAGGCAGAAATTTAAAGAAAGATTTAATAAAGAGTTAAATATCAAATAGACAACTTCACTTCTAAATTTCACTTTGTCACTCACACTGAATTGGAATTGAACAATGGCTCTCTCTTCAAGCGGTCCTGTACTGGAAATTCTGGAAACTGGTAAAATATATTTTGATTAAGAGTTTCAAGTTAATGACCTATTTCCATGCAGTACCTAATGCTGCCTTTAGATGAAGTCACATTCAATCTGCTTTGAAGTGAGATAGCTTTAAGTAATCTGTTCTGCCAGGCTAGAAAAATGTCACCAACATTCTGCTGATGCATGGAGATGTGGCAGTAATAAACTACTATTTAGAGAGGAAGAGAATTGGAGCAGAAGTGACTGGGCAACAGTTTCAAGAGAAGCAAAAGCCAGGAGAGGGAAATCAATGAAAACATGCACAAGTTTAGGCAGAGTAATATGCACAATTAGTGCAGTTGGAAAATGAACGGAAGGAATTAATCCATGGAGCAAGGTAAGGGCTTCTTTAGTTACTATTCACTGGAAAACAACTTAGTGCCTAGCCAAACAAATTTGTTTCAGCAGAAGTACTTGAGAGGACCTGGGGGATGTTAGTATATGGAATGCCACCTTTAAATTCAGGTTGAGTTCTTGCTGACATTGGTGAACATCTGCTTCAAATAGCAATAAAATGAAAGCTATATAATCTATACAGCTGCATTCTTTAACATAATAAAAAAGAACTTCAAATGAGACAAGCAAAAACAAGACATAAGCATTGTCAAATAAGGCACATGTAAAAATCTACACACATTATCCAGTGAAAGACAATATATATATATTTGGAGGTAGAAATAATTACAAAAATACTGACATTTCTAAAGCATTAGCATATTTGTTACAAACAATCACCAACTAATCCCCATTCAGAAAACTGCTTTGTAAAATGATTATTCAACATCTTCAGGACTACATATTTGTGGCTTTTTTTTTTTTTTTAAATTTCACGTGTGAGTATTTGGAGAATTCAGTTAGTGGCAAAAAGTTGTCCATACTATGAGAAATGTAATATGGAAATTATAAAAAGTTATAAATGTTCATAAACCCCATGGTCATCATAATGTAAATGTCCTTGAGTGCACCAAGTTGATATTTCCTCATCAATTGAGAGCTCACAATTCTTATTTCACAGGCCCATTGATGTTTTTAGTAATGTGGCTATATCTGCTGGCATACTCCCTTCATCACCTGTAGATCAGAAAGTAGCATTAAAAGCATTATAAAAATGTTTTCTTTTATAAGACATATTGTCTCAATTTTTTTTTCCTTGGTGAATTCTTACTCATCTTTCAAGGGCTAGGTTGCTTCAGGGTGACCACTGTTAAAAACCTTTCATAAACTTTACTTAAATTAGGGCAATTTCCTCTCTGTTCTTGTTCATATTGCCAACATAGAAATCTAAGGTTATGTTTCCAATTTTATAAAGCTATATAAAAGATACATGATATACACTGGATCATATCTAAGTCATATAGCCCATGGTACTTCCCACATTTGCTAAATCACATAAAAAACATTCACGTAACAAACGGAGTAAAGAAAACAAAGACAACAAATGCAAACCTAAACCAATCTAAAACTTATTTAATCTAAACTCTTATTTTTTGATCTAAAACTTATTTAATCTAAACTCTTATTTTTTGATCTAAAGATACAATCACTTAGACCCAAACTGTATACATATAACATTCTGAGCACAGCATACCAGCAAATGATTAAATTAGCCACTTTAAATTACCTTGTTTATCCAAACTTTGCCCTATATTTTAATTAAACCCCAGTATTTATAAGCACTTACAAGAATTATGAGATTTTCTAAGACCCCTTGTATCACAGTGGCAGATAATCTAGCCATCCCTGATTAATTAAATTCAGCACTCAGAATATTTTGAGATGAGCTGATTTATTAATTTACTAGTTACAACAGCACAGCTGGCAATTCACAAATATTTGCTGATCTGTGATAGATCTGTAGCTATGAATAATTTTACAAATTAGATGTGGCTGAAATGTAGCAAAACTAACCACTTTTCTCTTTCTCCCCCTCTCACAAATATACAACTCAGTTACAATCTAAAATTATGAGTACTTTTATCCACTCTTCTTTTCTCTGTAAAACAAAACAAAACAAAAAAAAACACATATATCCACAGGAACACAATATGTGCATCAACTCTTAGGGAGTTCACTGACATCTTTGTTTCCAAGCTCATCCATACACTTGAAAATAGCCCATGAAATCCAAATTGACCCTTTATAAATTACTAAATGAACTGATACCATGTTAGGAAGAATAGAGGGAGCAGAGGAAAGAAAGAAAAGAATAATGAGATCCTTTTAAACTTAAAAGATACTAAAGATAGAATACAATAAAATGCAGTGTGTCAACTTTGAACCCTGGTGTTTTAACAAAAGCTATAAAAGACGTTACAGGGACAAATGAGAAAAATCTTGATATGAACAATATATTATAATATCTGAAAAATCACTGTTTATTTTCTTAGATGCTATAATGGTACTGTACCAACTTAGAGGAATTATGCTGTGATACTGAAAATAAATTGCCATGTTTACAGTTGACTTTATTATAGGTCAATGGGAAAAAAGTAGAAAAAACAAACACGGCAAATATCACAACTGTTAAATCACTGCATTTTTCATTCATACCATACTTTCAACAATTAAAAAAAATATGTATATATATACACACACATAAACATATTTATAGAGATGGAGTCTTGCTATATTGCGCAGGCTAGTTTTGCACTCCTGGGCTCAAATGATCCTCCTTCCTGTCTCCCCAAATAAGCACTGTAAGCATGAACCACATGCCCAGCCACTGCTTTCATTTTTGTATGACTATTTCTGTAATAAAAAAATTCAAAGAGTATGTAGTCATGATTGTGGTAACATATATATTTTTTAAAGTTCAAAAAGGTAAAAAAATGTTAATACAATTAATCACATTAAGGGAGTTTAATGAAAAAAATCCAAAACAATCTTTATTTTAAAGCAGTGGTTCTCTGATTTTAGCTTTATCAGAATCACCTGGACAACTTGTTAAACTGAGTATTATCAGGTCCTATCACCAGAGTTTTTGACCAAGTAGGTATAGAATGGGGCTTGGGAATTTGCATTTCAAATTGCCAATTTCTTAGGAGATGCTGTTCCTGCTGTTGGTACTTTGATAATCACTAAAGCAAGCTCTAGAAACACAAGAATCTGATACACATATTTGAGAGGCATCATGGTCTTTACCTTTACAGTTTTATGTAAGAGGGGGCAAATAGATTGTTAACAAAAAGCTATACATACTTAATTACAAATATACTTTTTGTTTATAGAAGAAAAGGACTACATTGTGAGAGATGAAAAGAAGGGCATAGATGTCATCAGTTCAGTGTCAAAATTACCTAAACGAAACCAGGGGCACAGCTGAAGACAAAATGATTACAGTTCAATGAGTAAATAAAAGACACCACTACATCCTCAGTCTAGCAAATAAAATACACACTGGGCAAAACGCATATGTAAACAGCTTTAACAAGATAGAGAAAAACTTCCTACAGAAAGGGAGAGGGGTAAGGAGAGGGCAGGATTCTTCATAACTAAACATTTCAAAGCTACTGGCTTGAGAGCACAGCTAAAAATACACTGCTATTTTAACAGACAGCGTAGGGTGAACATAACAGGCAAACTTTTAGACTGACCAAATTTATATAAATACAAATAATTTACATTATGACTGAACATACACATCACCTCTGCTCCCATCACCTGTAATACCATTAAAATATTATGTGAGAAAAAAGTGTAAGGGGGTTAAACAAGAAAGAATAGGAGAAAAAGACAACAGCAGAGACACAGCTGCCCACAAATTCTGGAAGAAAATGATAGGTAAAGAACGGAAATGGATTTTAACATAATAAAGTAAAAGCTTAAGTGTCTGCAGGTAGAAAATGCAAGGCTACTTCATACCCAGAATCCTTACCCTTCTACCCCCAAAGCTCAGGAAACGGGGGTAAATGGGAAACATGAAGCTATCTATAAACAAGTTGAACAGGTAAGGATGCCTAAAGTTTGCCCAAGAGAGCCAGCCATTTGCCCCAGACATATAAAAATGAAAGTTTATTCTCTTTGGAGAACATAAGTCTGAAGAACTCTGGACTTCGCATAGTGAAGAACAGAGAGGCTGCTGAAAACAGGCAGATTAACTATTAATATGTAAATATGAGAACAAACCTCCCTCCTTCACTTCTCGGGGCAGTTGGCTCGTATCACCTCTCCCCACCTGTCTCCTCACTTTCCAGGAGGTTGAAAAATATCCTTCTGAGGAAATAAACTAGCCCATAAGAAAAGACTTATAGTTAATTATCAACTATAATGGATCTATCATATTGAGAAATTTGTTAGAATAAAATCCATATATCTGGATATTTGCTAGTATTGCTAAAAAAGAATTTAAATGCTTTACTAAATTCTAAAAGCTGCCCTAGCAAAACAAAAGAAAAACACTGCCCAAAGAGAATCTGCCTTATGCATTCACTTTACCATATTTGCTGGACAACCTGCAACTGGCAAGTTGCCACATGCACACAAAGCATAGTAATTACTGTTAATTGTTTAAGTTACGATCACCTTACTTATCCTTACTTTTAACGATCTCAGTTGTTTCTTACTCAAACTTTCTCTACTGCCTGCCTCCCCAAGCTTCCACAACACCCTGAAATAAATACTATGCAAGACAAGTAATTATTTGATGAGCATATTTCTCTCTCTGTAGAAAGATTAAAATGTATTGATTTTTATGTAGTATAGACTGCCTAACATAACACAGACTTAACAGTGTCTGTCATGAATAGATATTTGCTAAATTAAAATGAACCATTATCAAGAATATCCTTATTAGAATAAAAAATTGCTTATTTCCAATTAATTTAACATTAAATAAGAAAAGCAAGCTGTAGAATAGTGGATCGTAGGTTGACATGCACTCTTTCTCCCATAAAAGAAAGAATATGTGCTTATTTCTATACACATAAAACAAATGGTCATACACACACAAAAACAAAAGGCTAACACTTGTCACCTCTATGGGAAACCTGGGAAGTGGGATGAGTAGGAGGCTTCTGTTCTTTCACATCTGGGTTTTGAACATACTACCTTTTCAAAACATACATAAAAATAAAAATTTTGAACTTAAGAAACTTTAAAAATTATCAGTTACAGTGCTTTGGAAATAAGTATGCTTACCTTCTCCCACATCACACATGATCCCTAAACTGTAAGCTAGTTAAGGATTTTAGCCATCTTTGTCATCCTCTTGCACTGAATAATTTGATTTGTGGTCATATAAATAAATATTGAAGTTTCTGCTTACAAACAACTTACCTTCATCTGCAGTGGTCATATCTTGTTCTAGTTTCAGTTTCTGTTGGTTAATTTTTAGCATGGATTCTTCAATCGTCCCTTGACTTATTAGTTTTATAACTAGTACTTCTCTAAAAAAAATACAAGATATGTCCATTGGTTAATAAATATAGTTGTTTGGATATTTCTAAACTATAAGAGTTCAAAAAGAATAACTTGAAAATTATGACAAACATATCCTTAAATTCTTTTATTTAAACTACTTGAGGCTGACATTTTCTGACTATCTAACTTTTAGACACTCCTAAAGATTTAAGAAAAGAGAAAGATATTTGTACTTTAAAAATTACTGGCTGGGCATGGTGGCTCAAGCCTCTAATCCCAGCACTTTGGGAGGCTGAGGTGGGTAGCTTGAGGCCAGCAGTTTGAGATTAGCCTGGTTAACATGGCAAAATCCTGTCTCTAATAAAAAAAAAAAAAAAAAAAAAAAAAAAAAAAAAAAAAGAAATACAAAAATTAGCTGAGCGTGGTGGCACACACCTGTTCTCTCAGCTGCTTGGGAGGCTAAGGCATGACAACTGCTTGAACCTAGGGGTGGAGGTTGCAGTGAGCCGAGATGGCGCCACTGCACTCCAGCCTGGGTGACAGACTGAGGCTCTGTCTTAAAACAAACAAACAAAACAACAACAGCAGCAACAAAAACACCAAAAAACAAAACAAAACAAAACATGTATCTATATATGGATAAAATTACATTACAACAAACAGTTCTGTGTTCAGGTGGAAATTACATTTTTAAAAGAAACATGCTTTGCTTCTTAGGTCCTGAGAAGCAGTGTCTCTGTACACTTGAGGCAGTGCGGTCAAGTACAAAGTTTCACAATAGATACTGGTAAGCATTTAGTCTATAAATGACTGTACCAATATCTTTTGGACATATACTAAAATACTTCACAAAGAAGACACTGTCTGCTCTTTATATATGTAAGAAGAGTTGCAACAATCTTCACCTCTTTACAGCGCTGTGACAAGTGTCAAAATTGCCAATCATCTAAAATAACCTACAACTCAATTTACTTCCTAAAGGGTAACATGATAGCTCAGCAATAGTTTGTACATTACCAAGTTTGTCTGGCTGTTAACTGGTCTACCAAGTGCATCTTTTCAATTATTAATCTTTTTCAAAGGGGGTAGACCATTGATAAAACCTCATCTTCATGAACTTCAGAACTATTTGGAATGTGGGTGGATGGTTTTAATTACTAGAAAATGGAAGGGTTACATAGTGTAGTTGATGTTCAACACTGCTGGTATAGAATACATCAGTAGCCACGCTTTGCTGAACAATAAAAACTCAGGCAGGTCATCCAACACTGTATTCTAATGGTCTTCACAAATTAAAGTGGCATTGAATTAAAAATACATTTCAACTAAAAACACTTACTTAGTCTGGCCTACTCTATGGCATCTATCTTCTGCTTGTTTGTCATTGTAAGGATTACAGTCAATATCATGAAGTATAACAACATTTGCTGAAGTCAGATTTATTCCTAATCCACCAGCTTTTGTTGATAGCAGAAACACAAAGATATCCATATCAGTATTAAACTCATCAATTAGATGAATCCTGTAAGACAAACAAATTAGGTTAAATCTCACTAAAAGTTGTATAATGTAATTAAAATGTAAATCATAAAATGGAGATGATTATCACATGGGAAAGAAACCGGAAGATGTCAACACATCTCTTGGTATTACAGTTACTTCCCCTCTGGCTATGCCATAGAAGAGCCTCCTCAATTCACCAGCTTCTTTTCTATGACATTGTTACCCCTACCAACTCTTACTTCAATTCAACTATTCAGATTCAATTAATTCCTAAATTACTATTTTGTCCTTTTTAACTGTGGCTTAGCTAAATTCTGTGTACAGCTTTTTAATCCTTACCCTTCTCAGAGGTATGTCAGCCGCTACAGGCAGACAACATTCCTGATGAACCAAGGACCTCATGATCAAACTGATCAGTTGATTCTCTTCTTTTAAAAAAAGCATTATTTTTACCTTTACTCTAATGCAGAGAAAAAAAAAATACTCTGGCCCACAGGAACAAAATAATCAAAATATATAATGCAATTAAAAAATACTACACAATTCCTTCTTTATTAAGACAATTCCTTCTTTACTAAGGACAATCTTTAAAACCTTTGGGAATTAAAAAATCCTTAATTACTCTTAAAATAGGAAAGATTTTAAAAGAATCTTGATGAAAGAGAAGGTGTTTTAAACTTTGAAAGATTTTTAAAGGGGAAAACCATTAAAAACACAATTATAACAGCTGTTTTAAAATATATTTGTATACAATTCAGATAGAAAAATTAAAAGAAAATTATTTAAGTTTTGAGACATAGACCCGCTCTATCACCTAGGCTGCTGTACAGTGATGTGATCTTGGCTCACTGCAACCTCCGCCCCCACAGACTTCCTAGTTGGGACCATAGGCTTGTACCACCACACCTGGTGATTGTTGTTGTTATTGGTATTTTCAGCAGAGACAGGGTCTCATCGTGTTGTCCAGGCTAGTCCTGAACTCCTGAGCCCAATCTATCTGCACTGGCCTCCCAAAGTGCCGAGATTACAGGCGTGAGCTGCCATGCCTGGCCATTGAAATTATTCTTGTTAATGATTTAAAGTAATCAAATGTAAAAATAACAAAATTCTATCCAGTGCTCTAGACATTTAAAATTCTAACAAATAGTAATAATTAATAAGTGATTTTTTAAAAACTAACTTGAAATATACCAACCTTTCAGAAATCTGAGTCTTTCCATCTAATCTGAGGTACCTATGCTGATGATGTTTTAAGAGAACCTCTAAGATATCCAGCATCATGGTAAATTGGCTAAATAACACAACTCTATCGCCCTGTGAAAATACATACATGAATTAGAAAAAACTGTTTTACTACTCAAAGCCTTGACAGGTCTAAACAATTAAGTGTTACTTAGATCATGTTGATAAATTTGTAGAAAATTCTCTATGATTAACTGCTTATTTAATAAAAATCAAGTAACAATACCTAAGATATATATCTTGTTGCAGCCTATATATGAAAAAACTGCCTTAACTTCTAAATTTCAGGGTTAAAAGTTAGCTCTCAGTTTTTATTTTAAAGAACAGTTAAATTATTTCCTTTCTATAAGAAAAATATCAGAAAACATGAAAAGTTGCATATGTGTGTACTATCTAGATTGTGATTTTACAAATTTAGGCTATTTCACATATAAAGAGCAGTATTACTTAAGTTTAACTATTTAACAAATGGTGCCTTCGAAAACTAATTTTGAAGCACACATACAGATTGCCACTTATGAAGTAATGACAATTGAGACATTTTTAAAACATCAATACAGATACAGCCTGCTTTCTATTGTTTTTGTCTGAGGTTCCAAAGAGGAAAGGATGTAATCAAGAAAACATGTCAAGAAAATGTTCAAAACAACTATGTTCTAGAAGAATGTAGAACAGACATAGGCTCATTCAAGCAAGTCAGTGTGCTAGAATTACTTTAAGAAGTTTAACTAATTGGGAAGATACAAAAGAGTGCCATTTTTCTTTAATACCTTCTGTTTCAGTTCAGACAAGATGCATCCTAAAACTCGGAATTTTCCAGAATCTAAAATCAAGTCCATGTCTAACTGAAAGTTATTAATGTGTCGATACTGTTTACAAAGTACATGTAGTTCAAAGTCTGTCATAACTTCCATATCTTCAAAGATCAAGTCAGGGTTAGCCTCACAATGTGTAGGTTCCTTAAAACAAAACAAAACACAGTACATTTAAAAATAAAAATAATTTATAATATAATCAGAAAAATTTAATGAAAATTTTCACACCTGATAAAATACCTAAATCACAAAACATTTTAATGTAACAGATATAGCAAGGAAAATTAATAGTAATCTTTTAGGTATAATAAACGTGGGAGGGGGGAGTCCTTACTGTTTTAAAGATAACATACTAAAACATTTACAGATGAAATAATGTCTAGAATTTGGTTCAAAATAACCCTGGGAAGAAATCTGGGGTATAGATGAAACAAGAATGGTGTCATTATCAAATGGTAACTTTCAAAGGGGTAAAGTAACATATGGGCAGATAGTTTCATTTTGCGATTCTATTACAAATGTTTGAAATTCTCCGTTTAAAACAATATAAAAAGGTTTTAAAAAGAAAATGGGTGAGCCGGGTACAGTGGCTCACGCCAGTAATCCCAGCACTTTGGGAGGCTGAGGGGGGCAGATCACCTGAGGCTGGGAGTTCAAGACTAACATGGCCAACGTGGTGAAACCCCAACTCTACTAAAAATACAAAAATTAGCTGAGCATAGTGGCAGGTGCCTATAATCTCAGCTATTCAGGAGGCTACGGCAAGAGAATCGTTTGAACCCAAGAGGTGGAGTTTGCAGTCAGCAGACATCAGGCCATTGCACTCCAGCCTGGGCGACAAGAGCAAAAGCCTATCTCAAAAAACAAAAAACAAAAAACAAACAAACAAAAAAATGGAGGCTGCTTTCAACACAAAGATCAGTAAGGATAAACAATGATAAAATGTTAAAGGAGAAAGAGGCAAAAATTAAGAGTAATTGCTAAAATTATAAAGAAGAAATAAAATGAAAGAGAAGTACATTATGGAAGTATGGACTAGGAGTTAGCAAACTGTTCCTGTAAAGGTCCTGATCATAAATATTTTAGGCTTTGCAGGCAAGATGACCTGTGTGGCAAGTACTCAACTCTGCCCCTGTAGTGAGAAAAGCAGTCCCAGGAAGCAAAAACAAACAGGCATGACTGTGTTATAAAACCTTATTTATAAAAAAAAGTCACTGCCATATGGCCACAGTGTACTGACCTATGATGTAGGTTATCACTACCTCTTTGTTCTTATGTCCCCCAAATCATCTTGAACTAGGTCTAAAATGTGTTTTTTGTGGCCGGGTGCAGTGGCTGACGCCTGTAATTCCAGCACTTTGGGAGGCCGAGGTGGGCAAATTGCTTGAGCTCAGGAGTTCAAGACCAGCCTGGGCAACATGGCAAAACCCCATCCGTACAAAAAATTAGCCGGGCGTGGTGCCACGTGCCTGTAGTCCCAGCTATTCAGGAGGCTGAGGTGGGAGGATGGCTTAAGCTCAGAAGGCAGAGGTTGCAGTGAGCCCAAGATCACCCACCTTGGCAACAGAGCCAGACCCGGTCTCAAAAAAAGTTTTTCTTAAATATGTAGTTAAAGGTTTAGTATGCTCATAGGATTCACCAATCTTATAGTCTAACAACCTCTTAATAAAGCTCAGTGTTAAGATAATATGATATCCTTACCTTTAGCATAAGCTGAGACATTTCCTTGAGTTTTTCAGCTGTGTAATATTGGCGATGTAATAAAGGATGATTGGCCATTTTCCTCAACTGCATCATTACATTGCACATTTCTGTGTTTTTCTCTGTGAACCAAAGAGAACACATTAAAAAATAAAATCAAGTTCATAATTGTTGAAATATATCAACTAAGTTTTTAAATTATTTCTTCAAATTCCAGCTAGTTTTTGAAAATGAGCAAATCCTATTATATGACTAAACAAAATGCAGCCCCAGTACAAGATTCTTTTTCACATCGTGAAAATCAGATTATACCCAAGTTATTGATAGATTTTTTCAATCTGTTGAAAAGACCCAAATAGAGTTGCTCCTGCTTCTCCGACATTGCACACAACTCAATTTGATCTTTCTTAGGCGGTAACTGCTTGAGAACCTGAGAAAGAAAAACAGTTTTAGATAATCATTATAACAAAAAGAAAAACATAAGTATTAAAAACAATAAAAAATAAAAAAATGTGGATAAGCATTACCTCTTCTTTTACTCTTCTGAGAATAAATGGCTTTATAATTTGTTTTGCATGTGCTATTCTCTCCTTTTCATATATACTTTGCTCATCTGCTGATTTCTGAGCAAAATATAAACATATCCTTTTAGGAATTATTCATTTAAATTATCACAATAACAGTATTGTTACACAACATCATAATCTCCCTCACTACAGCCAGAGTTATTTTTTGTAGAAACTTGATTCATTCTAGAGGGATCTTCACATTTAAATTCTTAGTTGCCATGTACTTCTTGAAGCTGCATATGTATTTTGAAGTTTCATAGTATGTAATCATGTACTCTACTGAGGTAATCAATTTGAACTGTACTAGACTGGTGATTAGAAGTCATCAACTGATGAGTCATGAACTGATTGCCTAAATAACTCTCATTTAAAAATGTGTCTACGTGTGGATAAGGAGAAGCTTGGGGTACAAGACCTTTATTTCTTAGTGGAAAATGGCCCCAAAAGAAAGCTAGTGCAGGCTGATGCAAATCATGTGGTCAAAAAATGGGGAATAGTACCTAGTCAAAACTGGTTATCTTGGAGAATTAAAAAGTAGAAATTTATTCTAGGATGTGAAGGAGTCCTCCATATATAGGAACTAAAGATAGAAAGCAGTTCATAAAATCTGCTAGGCCATTTCAAACACTGTATATTAAGTGGGAGGGAATTCAAATTAGTAAATGTTAAAAAGGCAGTTATAATCTACCGTAGAAGAATATCAGAGAAAATTCTTGCAAAAGATTAGTGATTTGCAAGAGAGCCAAGAATCAATATAAACACTGCTGTATTGAAAAGTGTGGGAGTTCTTGAAGACTTTATCTTACTTTTCCTAAACAATAAAGAAGTAATGAAGCTTTTATTGTGAAGAGGGTTTACCGTCATTAAAAGTTGTAACTTTTGTTTTATTAACTTTTATATTTTTCAGTATAGGCATTTTCTGGATATCCTAACTTTGTCTAGTTCTATAGTTTACCCATAATTTTGATATAGATGATATAAACATCAAACTTTCCACACATATTACATATTTGAGCTCTTCATCAATTTAAAATTGTCATTCTGCAGAAAATTAGGATATTAACCAAGACTTTGGGCTATCAATTACGGAAATTGTGATTTGTTTTCCTCCATTATATTCTGGCTGATTTTCAAACTGATCCAAATATAGAGTTACCACCTACTTAAACTTATTTCATAGAGCATATGCACTATGAAAACAACAAAAGAGACGTAACAGACGAATGGCCCAGTTAAAACACAAGTAACGCATTTGGGAGAAAACATGCATTTATGCTCACCGTCTTAGAGGAAAACATTCTTCGTATTTCACTGGTGCTACTACTAAACATGTGTGGCATAACAAAATTCAACAGTGACATCAGTTCTAACAGATTATTCTGTACAGGTGTGCCCGTGAGCAGCAAACGGTTATTTGCCTGTGAATGAAGGTAAAATTTATATTAGTCTTTTTTTAAAGAGCCACTTCTTTCATGTCTACCCTCCCTGGTGAAGGAATGGAGGAGAGATAAATTAAAACCATTATTAATAATTTAACATTCTGTGATAAATGATTAGTAATTCGGATAATTGATGTCTGCTATTATCATCTATTATACTTAAGGCAGAATATGAAAACCACTGGTCTTATAAGTAGGTAACTTGCATCCTCATATCAACTTTATGAGGCGATGAAAGATTATTTATAAAGTTTAACATACAGAGTAGGTGAATTATGGCTTATGACCTAAGAATTTTTCTTGTCCTTTTTTAAAGGATTGTTAAAAAACAAAATCAAAGAATATGTGACAGAGGCCATCTAGTCCATAAAGTATGAAAAATTTACTATCTGCCCTTTTACAGAAAAAAACTTGCTAACACCTAATACAGAAAACTACATATATTAAATTACATAATCTAAAATTTTATGGTAATTTGGAAAACTTTACAAACATTCTCTTACATTAATTGTCATAAGGTGCTGGTAGCGAATGGAGCCCATATTCTTCAGCATATGGCCCTCATCAAAAATTGCGTAATTAAGTTTCAGCCGTCGAAACAGACTACGGTCATCAGAACTGCTGATGGCACAGTTATATCTGTCACCAAAAGAAAAAACATCTCTAAGGTTATACCTTTAAGAGCCTGGAGTCTAGCGAGATTTAATTGTCTTAAAAAATCATTTTTTTATTTACACATTTCTAACAGCCAATACTTAAAGAACAGCTCTAGAAACAGGTAATACTTAAATAAATACTGATGTATTTGTATTTAATAATTATTGATGTACATTGTAACCAAATACGAAAGCTGCAATACATAATTGAAAGAAAATGTTAATGTTACAGACAACTTCCACATACCTGGGAGGAGGTCAATTTGGGTATAATTTATAAGTAATCTGCTCCATGAAATGTTACGTTTTAGTAAGCACAAAAAAGAACATGAAGCTAAAACATATTTTTCTTTAAAACAATATATTTTATTAAACTAGCAGAGTCGATCCAAGAAATAATAGTTAACAGCTAGTAGCTTCAGACTGCATATGGAGCCTGTTTTATTAAAAAAAAAAAAAAACAGCCGGGCGTGGTGGCTCATGCCTGTAATCCCAGCACTTTGGGAGGCTGAGGTGGGTGGATCACGAGGTCAAGAGATCGAGACCATCCTGGTCAACATGGTGAAACCCCGTCTCTACTAAAAATACAAGAAATTAGCTGGGCATGGTGGCGCATGCCTGTAATCCCAGCTACTCAGGAGGCTGAGGCAGGAGAATTGCCTGAACCCAGGAGGCGGAGGTTGCGGTGAGCCGAGATCACGCCATTGCACTCCAGCCTGGGTAACAAGAGCGAAACTCCGTCTCAAACAAAAAAACAAAACAAAACAAAACAAAACAAACAAAAAAAACAGGCCAGGCGCAGTGGCTCAAGCCGGTAATCCCAGCACTTTGGGAGGCTGCAGTGGGTGGATCACCTAAGGTCGGGAGTTCAAGACCAGAATGACCAACATGGAGAAACTCTGTCGCTACTAAAAAAATACAAAATTAGCCGGGTGTGGTTGTGCATGCCTGTAATCAGGAGGCTGAGGCAGGAGAATTGCTTGAACCTGGGAGGCAGAGTTTGCAGTGAGCCAAGATTGCACCACTGCATTCCAGCCTGGGCAGGAAGAGTGAAACTCCGTCTCAAAAAAAGAAAAAACAAAATTCTGCATGAATTTTTTAAGGACAGACACAAGAAGCCAGTAGTGAGAAATAATAACTACAGTTAAAATAGAACTTTAAATAAATCAAATAATAAATGTAAAACAAGAGCATTAAGTTCTGTGCAAGATATTTGTATCAAACAATTACTACCAAGTAGTAAACTTATCCAAAGTTATAGTTTTCATTTTTATTTCTGCCCTAACTCAAATTTTTCATTAAGAAAATGACATTTCATTGTATTTATTACTGATACTTATTTGTAAATTAAAAAAATAACTCATTTTGGTGAGATATCTCAAAACCGAGAGATTCCTATTACAAGATGCTTTTTTTCAATTATGTGGGCAAAACCTTTTTATATTCATTAATGCGGTGATGCACTAATAAAAACCTCCTATATTGGTGCTAGACACCAAACTAAACAATGCCTGAATCCTCAACATAAGTCATTCTATTACTTTTGTATCACAGTTCACAGCATAAACTTTCCTACATAGTACTACTACAATTTTTTTCTTTTTTTAATTTGGGTGCTGCACAAATACCCACCCTCCCCAAATTTCTCAGTACTTACGTGGTCACAATTACATTGTAATCTTCATATCTACTATGAATGTTAAATCTAATTTGTTTACGTTCTTCTTGAGAACCTAGAGTTTAAAAACAATAAACACATTTTGAGTGTATTTATTGTGCTGTACTATATTTTAATTTTAAAGGAATTTTCAAAGTTAAAAGCAGAATGACATATTCTTACCATAGTAACAGAGCACCTTCAAAGTAGGGCACCATAAATTAACTTCCCTTAACCAGTTATCTATGGAACAGAAGAGATATTATTTGCATCTGCTACAATAGGGTATATTCATGCAGTTAAATGAACACTAAAGTTTGACAAGTGCTAGTTAGAAATCAGTCTTTTATAAAATATAAATACCAGCCAGGCAAGGTGGCTCACACATGTAATCCAAGCACTTTGGGAGGCTGAGGCAGATGGATCACCTGAGGTCAGGAGTTCAAGATCAGTCTGGCCAACATAGTAAAACCTCGTCTCTACTAAAAATAAAAAAATTAGCCAGACATGGTGGCAGGCGCCTGTAATTCCAGCTACTTGGGAGGCGGAGGCATGAGAATCCAGGAGGCGGAGGTTGTGGTGATCCGAGATTGTGCCACTAGACTCCAGCCTGGGTGACAGGGCGAGAGTGAGACTCTGTCTTGAAAA
>NW_016107459.1:1167329-1226638 GCF_001604975.1 Cebus imitator | reverse complement strand
AAAAAAAAAAAAGAAAATATACCATGATGACTGTTTTTTATCACAGACCCTTTACAGTATCACTCCTTATGAAACTTATGTAAAACAATCTTGAGGTTTTGTGAGGCATCAAAATGAAGGGCAGAGGATCAAATATTATATTTACAGTTGATTATTAACCGACAATTTAAAGGGAAAGGTTTTCTTTGTTACATTCACATTTACAAATATTCTCTTATTCTAACTTCTACATCCAACAAACTGAGAAAGAATGGAACAGTTACATGAATAGGAATTAATGAGATACCTTCATCCAATAAACATTTAATTTTACATTTAAAAGTACTCATGTTCTTTTAGTCACTTTTAAAAGTAACTAAAAGTATTATGAACCAATAAGTGGTCCCTGGTCTATAGATTTAAAAAGAACTTACATTTGAGTTATTTTCTTTTTAAAAGACTGCCAATATAATCAAACACACATATATACACAAAAGAGAAAAGTATAAAAAGACCATAAAATTAATATTCATTTCTACACACTAAGAAACCACGGCACACCCTCTGACACACACCCATATACACACTGTCTTCTACCTATATAAAACATGATAAAATTAAATACAGTTGTCTCCCGTATTACAAACCTATAGTTGAAGCTGGAACAACGATCAAATGAGGACCATTATTACCCTCCTGATAGAGGTATGCCAGAAATGCAATGGCTTGAATAGTTTTTCCTAGGCCCTAAAAGTTTAAAAGATAACATATGAAATTTTAAAACAAGCAAACAATAAATATATAAAAATACAAAATAAAAAGGAATACTTCTGTGCTGTATTCACTTTTGATTTCCCATAATGCAACTCTAAAGGAATTTCTACTATGTTCTTAGTTCTCAAATGACAGAATTGATCATAATCTCCAAATGATGGTAAAACTTACTTTACTGAGCAGGATGGATGGATCATCATTGCTAGTTCATATCTAACACATGTTAGATATGGAAGACTTTTTGCTTTGCATGGAAAGGATATAATTTTGCTTATTGCTTATACACAGTGAATGTTTAATATCCACTGAATGGTTTGAGGACAATATCCCACGATTAACTGGAGGAAACATATGCCTAATCTATCCTACCAATTCTACCATTAAGAATATAATCATGAGATATGAGAGCATATGACTGCAAAAGGACTTGGGTAAGAATGTTCATAGTTTTATTTTAATAGCCAAACACTGGAAATAACCTACATAGGTTAGGCATGATGGTGTAAGCCTGTAATCCCAGAGCTTTAGGAGGTTGAGGCAGGTGGATCACTTGAGCCCAGGAGTTCAAGACCACCCTGGGCAACATGGTGAAACCCCATCTCTACAAAAATTTACAAAATTAGCTGGGTGTGGTGGCGCATGTCTGTGATCCATACTTGGGAAGCTGAGGTAAACAGACTGCCTGAGCTGAAGAGGTTGAGGCTGCAGTGAGCTGAGAGCACAACACTGCACTCCAGCCTGGGTGACAGAGCAAGCCCCTGTCATGATAGACAGACAGACAGACAGACAGGAAAGAAGGAAAGAAGGGAGGGAGGAGGGAGGGAAACTTAAGATATCCATATCCAACAGAAGATCAACTAATTGCAGTGTATTTATACCACGGGCTACCATACCATATAGCAATACTACGAATACATGTAAGAACATGGATGGATCTCAATAACATTATATTCACCAAATGAACCAAAAACAAATAGTATACAGTAAACTACACATACTGTATAACCAGAAAAAAATCCATGACAATAGGTATGGGAACAGTGGTAGAAGCAATGGCTACAAAAAAGCATGAGAAACCTTCTGGGACGATGGAAGAGTTGCTCTGGATAGTAGTCACGTGTGTGTACATGTATATAAAAAGTCACTAAGTTGTACATTTGTACATTTTACTGCAACTAAATTAGAGACCATTAAAAAATGGTCTTAAAAAGCTACTGAGGAGATACAGTTCCTCAGGGGAAGTAAATGCCAGCCAACTGTTGTGAACTGAATTGTGCCTACCTCCTCCCCACAGACAATACTTGTTGAAGTCATAACCCTCAATATCATTGCATTTAGAGACAGGGCTTTACAGGAGGAAATTAAAACTAAATGAATTCATAAATATGGGACCTGAACCCAATATGACTGTCCTTGTACGAAGAAATACCTGGCATGTGTACATACACAGAAAAGCCCACATAAGGACAGAGCAAGAAAGTCGCTGTCTGCAAGCCAAATAGAGGACTCAGGAGAAATCCAACCTACCAATATCTTGATCTTAGGCTGTCTACATCCAGAATTGTGAGGAACAACTGAGTCTGTAGTATTTTGTTACAGCAATGCTAGATGACTAAGCCAACAACTTTATAAATATTGCGTTGGGCTTTACAGGTCACAAAAATAGTTTCATGGCTTGGCTGCGTGCAGTGGCTCACACCCAACACTGGGAGGCTGAGGTGGGTGGATCACCTGAGGTCAGGAGTTTGAGACCAGCCTGGGCAACATGGTGAAACCCCATCTTTACTAAAAATACAAACATTAGCTGGGTGCGGCAGTGGGTGCCGGTAGTCCCAGCTACTTAGGAGGCTGAGGCAGAAGAACTGCTTGTATCCAGGAGGCAGAGGTTACAGCGAGTAGAGATTGTGCCACTTCACTCCAGCCTAGGTGACAGAGTAAGACTCTGTCTCCTCAAAAAAAAAAAAAAAAAGTAGTTTCACATAATATACACCTCATTTGTTAGCAAATGCAATCTTTTTTTAAATTTTTTTAATTTAATTTTTAATTTTTTTAAGACGGGGTTTCACCATGTTGGTCAGGCTTGCCTTGAACTCCCGGCCTCAGGTGATCCGCCCGCCTCGGCCTCCAAAGTGCTTGGATTACAGGCACGAGCCACCACGCTCAGCCACAAATGCAATCTTATGAGATAGAAATTATCGACATTTTATTATTAGTTTTGAGAGATTAGGTCAACTGGCAAGGATCAGATAGCTCCTGAAAAGTAAAGTTGGAGACCCCAAACCGGGGACTGATACCCAAGTGCTGTCACACTAATGAAATGCTGTAATTCTGTTTCTATGAGTATCTTGAAATCCTATGTATATTATTCACTTTTCTATTAGATAAACAGTATCTTTGTTTTGATGGCAGTATGAAGTATGTGTGAGAATATATCTTACAATACTAAAGATTACTTTCCTAGAAGCTAATTAGAGAACAAGTATGATTACTTTGTTAATTTTTATTTTAGGAATCCAATGCACCATGTAACCTTTTCTTTGCTAAACATGACTCATTTTTAATATGTACTTTAAAAAACTATAGCTGGAGGAATGGAGATGTTAGATTAAGGTCAAGTTTCCACATGACAACACCTGGACTACTGGCTGTAACAAACTTCCTGAGCTTAGCTTTAAGCAAATGTGATTTGGGATAGAACAGAGAACCAGAGAGACATCTAATAAAAATAAAATAGCTGAAATGATGTTGCTGATACATATGTGGATTTATTCACTGACAAAGACAGGGATCTAAGTTAAAATTTTAAAGTCAGTTGTAGAAAAAGCACATATATTACATAAATGTATGTATGTACACATGTACATACACACACAATATCTGCAGAAGATAGTATCTAGAAAAGAAAATGCCAAACTAGTTCTTGTTTAAGTGGTGGAATTATAGGTAACTTTGATTTTGATTTTTTAATTTGTATTTTTATGTTTGTAACATGTATTTACTAATCTGATAATGAGAAAGACAAGCCTATCTTCATCTTGGGGAGGAGTGAGGAGGATAGAACTAACTCTATCAAAAACAAAGGTGAGGTGAGATAAAATATAAGATAATGAGGTGGCAGCAGTTAACTACAATAGCAAGTAAAATTTCATGTTTTAAATGACAACAAGAATACCTTTTAATGACACTGTGAATTACAAATCCTACAAATAAAGTACACTTACCATTTCATCTGCCAAAATTCCATTAAGTCCATGTTTATGTACCAATGCCAGCCAATTCAAACCAACCTTCTGATAGGGCTTGAGTGACAAACTGGTAAAGAGAGAGGTACCAAATATTATACATTTCTATTTCTATTTCTATTAGTTTTCTATTAGTTATTACAATGCACATATAAACTAAAATGTCTAGGTCTAACCTTACCTTTTAACTAATTGTTAGATGCTATATGCACCTACTTAAAAAAATGAACCCAAGACATAAATGATTTTTTTGATCTTCCCAAACTTTATTCTCTATTCTTATTCCTTCTGGCGATAAGAATCAAAAATTTCCATATTTGGTCATAATATAGTACCTCTAAATTAATTCCATAA
The DNA here is from genome assembly GCF_001604975.1 of Cebus imitator. Classification (NCBI taxonomy): domain Eukaryota; kingdom Metazoa; phylum Chordata; class Mammalia; order Primates; family Cebidae; genus Cebus; species Cebus imitator. The sequence goes on along the minus strand of NW_016107459.1, from coordinate 1,222,289 downwards.
AGAATCCAAATATTAAGTAGAATATATCACTAAGCTAGTATTTATACTAGAAAATTGAATTGTATTGATTTGATTTTTAGCACATTAGAGAACTAAAAAGTATTTAGACAAAGAAACCACAAACATAATTTGCTACTTTAAAGGTAGGTTTAATAAACACTTTCTGAATGTGTGCCAATCACTCCAATATCAGTGGTATGTGTAATTCTGGAGCATGCAGGTATGTATTATGTATACTATGTATAAATGTACATAGTACCTGTTTAGCAAAATTATTTCTATGTAGAAAGTAGCATCCAAGTATCAAAAACCTTATTTAATTTGGAAACGCATCAATAGACTAATCCCTGAGAATGAGTTGTTTAGAAGGTAAAATGGGAGAGTTATAAAGAATGAAAACAGTAGCTCATGCCTGTAATCCCAGCACTTTGCGATGCTGTGGTAGGTGGATTGCTTGAGCTCAGGAGTTCGAGACCAGCCTGAGCAACATGACAAAATGCTATCTCTACCAAAAATACAAAAAAAATTAGCTGGGCATGGTGGCATAAGCTTGTAGTCCCAGCTAATTAGGAATCTGAGGTGGAAGGATTACTTGAGCCTGGGAGGCAGAAGTTATAGTGAGCTGAGATCATGCCATTGCACTCCAGCATGGGTGACAGAGCCGGACCCTGTCTAAATTACAGAAAGAAGAAGAAGAAGAAAAAAAAGGAATGAAAACAATAGTTCAAATGGTTAAAAACTATTAACAGTTATCATTTATTGAAAATCTGTTATATGTAGGCACAGATACCATTTTTCAAACATCACCTCATTTAACCCTTTACAAGTCCCATAAAGTAGCTACTATCATCATTTTAACAGATTAAAAAAAAACTTAATTTGCCTGAGGTTGCAGAGCTACAAAGTGTTAAGGCTAAGATTTTAATTCAGGATGTCAATCTCACTGCAAAGCCTATTCTCATATTCACTAGAACACCTTGAATTAATGTGAAAACATAGGACAAGGCCATGTCTCCTATTCTCCAGCTTTTATCCTATCCCCTTAATTTCCTCTTGCATACATCCTGTTTGCACACAGGGAAGGGTCTGGACATAGCTATAATATAATACATTGTTAAAAGATCAAACTCTGAAATCAAGACACAATTAGAACTGATTGAAGAACAAGTAGCTGAATGATGTCCATCTTAAATCAGAATCTATGTTTTATCTGTGGGGTATGCAACTTATAAAACATTTCTCATTTAATAAAATTAAAAGTATAGGTAGGAGAAAAAGCAGCATTTCTAAGGTCTTTACAATTCTTTTGCTGAATTTTTAAAAATGTCTGTCTTTGCTTTCCTAGTCAATATAATGTCTCTGCTACTACTATAAAAGTAATAATAGAACATATTATCATAGATATTTTAAATTCCAGATCCAAAACAATTCTTTCTACTATAATGGTGACAGTAAATGCTAATACTGGAATATTTACCATTTTTCAGGCTCTATTCTATGGGCTTCATATGCATTATTTCATTTAATCCATATTAAAAATAGAAAATATTAATTATCTGCATTTTATAGATGAGAAGTTCACTGGGGCTCACAGAAGTTAAGTAACTTGCCCAAGGTCATGTAGCTAACCAAATTTGTATCTGCAATGGTAGTGCCAGTATCCAATCCACATGTGATCCAGAGCTTAGCACTTAACTAGTAAATAGTCGAAATGAAAAAATTCTCTCTTCCTGACCCACCCATCCTATGGCCAACACTGAGTTCTCCAGGATTTTTATGCATCCTTCCCAATGCTTTAGTCATCCTGTGCACATAAGGCTCACAATTTATGACTAATGAAACTTGATAAGCACACATCACTTATAAATGTAGCCAAGGGCTCACATGCCATCCCAACATACAACCTACTACAAATAGCCAAGAGATATTCTTAATAAATAAAAATTACTGAAATTCTTCATTGTGACACATGTTAAGAAGTCTATCTAACTGTCAAAATACTCACTATAACATCACATTTTAAAAAGTGATGAAGAAATTTAAAAACAACTACTACACAGATTTTTTAAAATTTAAATTATATTGCTTTACTCATAATCACAAAGAAATTCTGGTAAGGTGTTTTGATCATGACATGATATGGTTTTATTATACTGAAGTATTTGTTATAAAAATATAAAGTATTAATGTGTATATGTTTGCTGTTGTTAGATTTGTCTAAATTACAAGTAGCTTGGTCATTTACTATCACCAAACTGCTGCCAATTATAGATCCTTTCTTAGCATGAAAGGATCAAAGAAAATGTAATTTTGATAAAGACTCTGAACCCATTTATTATAACAACATTTAAAGACAGGGTACCGATATTCTTTTCTAGTAGTCCTAATATTTAGATGCTATATAATCATACTTCCCATTTATTTTGACACTTTACAGTTTTCTAAGACGTTTCATGACTGAATATAAATCTGAACCACCAATTTACTGTTAAGAACACAGGGATTTGCTCAGGTCTTTTGAATGAGTATTTTCTTCTCAACGAGTACCAAACTATCTAAGGAAAAAAAATCAATTTAGAAATTTTCTGAGATTGTGAAAGAAAATGAGGCAACAGGCTATTTTGAAGTTACTTGTTTCATTAGGAAAAACAAAGAAAGAACTCCTTCCAGAGTTACCATGATTTCCTCACAGTCGGAAAATTCAATTGGGTTTAAATCTGCCAGAGAAACTAGTTTCAAAATTATTTTCAAAGGTGAGAAAGGCATAAAATAGAAACACCACGGGTACATACAATGTGCTAAATTTGAGTTTAAAATACAGAACTACAGGGCTAGAGAGGCTTGTTTAAAGCATTTCATAGAAAACAGATCAGGGATGCTGTCTGATCAAAAGTTTATGTCCCGTAAGTGTGACATGGCTGCTTGCAAATACTACCACAACATTAGTTTGTACCGACAGAAATGTTCAAACTAAAACATTTACATACTACTACTTTTGAGTTAGTGAAACCATATCTGCAGTGTTAATTTGCATTTGCATCACTGTCACATGGTCTCAGAGCTCCTGTGTAAGAACAGGATAGAAACCATCCGTCAAGTTCAGTGTGAACAAGATCAGAAGAACCTTGGCAGATTTAGCTCAAAAGGCAAGACACACATGATTAAATATATTGTATTTTGAACATGTGAGAAATCTTTTCAGTTTAAGGCTGATAAATTACAGATTAATTAACTAAAGCTATCGAGATGGTTACATATATAGTAAAAATAAAACAGGAGAAATACTAAGGTTTTTTCCTCTTCCCTCATTGTATTATATTCTAAGCAATTTAAATTTTGACATTTTAAAATAAAGATTATGGATTTAATGGTTTTGAGGTACATATGAAAACTTTAACTTTTCCCTATAAAGATTTCATTTTTCACAAGGAATTCTGGAATATCTGTATTTCTAAAAGGCAAACTGTCTTCTGCTACAATTCACATACACTTGCAACAGTTTTTAGCAAAGTAAACTTTGTTATAAAGAATTTTTTCTGTTTAGAGAAAGATGTAAGCATGAGAGGTTATTCATCAGGATAATCTAATCTTTTCCTCTGTGCTAATCAATCCTTTACTAAAGCAAGGAAACAACTTTAAATGTCTATAAACTAAGTACCCACAATGCCTGGCCAGTACACCAAGTAAAAATTGCATATGCAACTCTTACCTTGGCTGAAGAACAAAAATCAAGACAACAAATTCTACCCCCTAAAAGTGCACTTAAATAAACTCTAAAGAGACGATCTATACAGGTTTTAGAAGTTGTACTTTGGATAAGATCCAACAAGCACTTAAAAAAAAGAAAAACAGCAACAACAACTATTTTTCTCATCTATTAAATATTTTATATAAAAAATCCTCAGTCTAATGGAAAGGACAATTTATTACCTGATCAAACTATTTACAAATAACAGGACTTGGTGAATGTGGTTTTGAGAGAGAAATTTTTTAAGTGATGCAATAAAGCACTTGATTTTTAAAAATCCAAATTATGATAAAGTAGACTCAACTGGGTAAGTCTTGTAGAGTGAAGAACTCCCCATATCCAATGCTGGAGAACAAGAAGCAGCAGCTCCAACTACACTTTTAGGAGATGAATTTGCTGATATAGTTCTTTCTATGCAACAGAGAAAAGAGCTTCTTTGTGGGAACTGCATCACGTTTCCCTACACCATCCCATAGCACCCTAGAAGGGCACAGAAAAGATTGTAGCTTACTATTAAAGGCCAGTAATCATGTTTTTTTTTTTTTTCCATACCTTGATTTTAAATTATTAACCAATGATCAGCAAATATGCTTTGATCATTAACTTAGAAAAATATCAAAAGTAAATAAAATCAGCAACTAAGGCAATTAATTTTAATGAGATCCTACTGCTAATCTTAACCTACCAGAAATATTCTGAACAGACGTAACTCATTTTAAAGTTGCACAACATTGCAAAGTATGGATATACCATAATTCAGTACAATTATTTCCTATCTTAGGAACTCCATTTGTTTCCATGGTTTTGCCACTATAAATAGTATCATACTATTAACAGTTTTATATTATTTTTTAAAAAAGTATTCTGAACAGTTTTGCGTCTCAAAACTACTTAAAAATATACAAACTTTTAAAGGAAGTTCAAAACAATTTTCCCCCACCCCAATCTACCAACAACATGCAAAATGTGGGCGATCACAATTACAAAAACCACTTTAATATGTACTGGCCACTGGACAATATTTCTGTGTTTGTTTTTTTGCATGAATTCTGGTAAGGTATTTTACTGAAAGTAGTAAATTGGGGAAATAAGTATACTTATATGATCTATTTAATCAAAGTTATCTGTCCTTTCCCTTTCTGATGTATTTCTACTCCAAAAGGAGATTTTAAAAGCTGGCTTTATCAAAGCATTTAAAATATTTCATCACAGTATGGGATATCTTTCATTTTATTTATGATTAAAAAGAAAAGGAGCTAGGAAAGGAATTTTTACACTGATGCAATTAAGCAGCTGACTTTTTTTAGGACATCAAATTTATGGATAGGAATAGCTAAAATCGCTTTTTCAGTTTCCGTGATTATATAAACAATTATCTGTCATCAGGCAAAAATGACACAGGTCATATAGTATCATACCATCCCCCCTTTAATTTATAATGATACAATAGAATAAAATATCCTACTTGGGGGTGGGGGAAATCAATGAAAAACAGTTCACAGTCCACTTATGTGCCATTACAGAATACCTGGGGGTTCTCTCCCACCATTAGTTGCCATATCGCTTTCTAGGCATGATACAGAAATAAGTTCAGATATTTTATACAATTGCAATAAAATATGAATAAATATATTCCACAAAGATTACCTTTGGTTTAGAATGGAAGGTTGTTCAATGTTCCATCCACCTCCGTTTCCAGTAAGCATGGTAACTTGTTTGGTCAATTTATTTGAAATGTCTTCACATTTGTTCATAAGCCTTATAACTACATCTCTTTCTTGGATCAGTGTTTTACAGTGCCATATCAAATCTTCTGATAAGCCATTAGTTTTGGACATCTTTGTGAACTATGGCACAAAAAGAAAAATAATTGAATAGTTCAGATCTAGGAAAGAGAAAGGCAATCCTGATTTCTTTATGAGGAAAACAGGTTGGCTAATTTAAACTTTGACTTGGTGAGCTTATAATCAACTACTAGAGAATCTGACTCTTCATGTTTATAATTGAATTGCTACATGTTTCTCTTTTATATTCTACTGTCACACATCAAACTCATTATGTTAAAACAAAATATATCTTACTTCAAAAAATGCATAATCCCAAACTTGTTACTTTGACCCTGGCAAAATTCTCTTATAGGGGAAACATTAACACATAATTGTTACTATCTCCTATCAAGTTTTTAAAAACATTTCAAAATCTTAAATTCACTTTTCCCTAATACCAAAGGTAACAGTATCAAATGTAGTCACTGCAAACTCCATCTCCATTTGTCATTTCCTATGACTATTACATATTAAGATTAATCTTCTTAAAACATATTTTTCCACATCTATCATCAAAGTGTAGCCCCTCAAGTTTTCAAAACTCCAATTATTTGTCACTTGATGTTCTACTCCTAAATAGAGACTACCAGTGGAAAGATATTACATGAATCAAAAGTTAACTATGACCAATTTAATAATCAACTAAGGTTTTAAAAAAATACAATTTCAACATAAAACTATAAATGGTTCTCTTTGAAAACTCACAGAACTTCTCTTTCAAAATACAGTTGTATTTATTTTTCAAAAGGAGGCACTGAATACTTCCTATATAAAAGCTATATCAGAATTATAATTTTTTAGATAGATAGTTGAAAAAAAATATATTCTAAAGAACACGACAAAAAATATTTTTAGTGAAGAAGATGAGAAACCCCAAAAGTTATTTGAAATATTTGGGGCAAAACTGAAAATCCTGTAAGCCAGAACCGAATGTAAAAAACTAAAATAAAACCATGTATTAGGAAAACACCACATATAAGTTTTATTCGTGTGATCCTATTTAGCATATTTTTCCAAGTTATAACAAGAATCACATTAACAACTCTAATCACTATGATCACAGTATTTCTAAGTTCAGCAAAAGGCTCAATCAATAGTAATTAAATACTTTCGGGATATGCTAAGATAATTTAATAAAATACAGTTTATAACAGTATACATTTTCCATATTTATCCTAGAAAAACTTGGCAAGATACAAAATATCCAATCTATTCTTAGCACTTCAAAAATGGCACTGTAAATAAAATACTAAGTTTATTTGCACACTACATTTTTCACAGGGACAATATTGATAATCACAATGTGATCTCCCACTCCCCCTACTTTGCGCTTTTCAGGGGAAAGATCTATGCATAAGCAGCAGTATAAATAAGAATCAGTGTCTTAAGGAGGTTCTATTAGAACTTTTAGCTAAAATACTTTCATTTTTAAATGCAGTAAAAAATTATAGGCCCAAAATCCAATCTCAAGCTGGTTGTAGTACGTGTGTGTAATATACATACATGTGAGACAAAAAAAAAAACAAATTAACCAAAAAATAAGGAATGAACATACATAGCCATTTATGTGCTAGAAACTATTGGATACCTCTTATTCAGTAATTCATTTAATCCTCATAACAATTACAAGACTAGTCTACCAAATCTAGATGAAAATACTAAGGTTCAATTTCAAACAGTCACAAAGTTGGGTAAAAGAAAAAGTCCATAATCTTTTCACTAACTAGAACTTCTCTAAATAAAATAATTTAAGACCTTAAAAGTTCAAAATAAACTTTTCTTTCTGTAACCAACTACCATTTATTATGTTCTTATTTCTTAACAGAAATTACTCTAACTGGTGAAGTATCTGATAGATAGACACAGCCCCTGTCCTTGTGGTCTATGGTCACTGGGAAACACAAGTAACAATTTCAAGGGTAACCCTCTGGTATAAACAAGGGAAAGAGCAAAAGTTCATGGGCACTCATCACAAAAAGACTAGTAACATCTAAGACCTAGTAATTCCTTACAGAGTAAGAAGGCCAGAAATAATAAAAGAACTGTTTTAATGGAAAGATAAATTCAAATGTCAGAACCTAGAGAAGCAAAGGACAAGTCTGAACAGGAAGGCACTAAGGGTATGAATCATTTTGATGAGTTCTAAACGGAACTTACGGGCATTAAAAAGCTGTTGAAAGGTTTTAGGCCAGAAAGTGAAAAGATAGAGAGTTCCTGCTTAGACAGAACTCTACAAAAGCAATGTGAAGAAGGCTTGAGAGCAAACAACTATTAAGAAGGCTATGAGTTGAGAGACAATAAGAAACTGATGGTCAGGCGCGGTGGCTCAAGCCTGTAATCCCAGCACTGTGGGAGGCCGAGGCGGGTGGATCACGAGGTCAAGAGATCGAGACCATCCTGGTCAACATGGTGAAACCCCGTCTCTACTAAAACTACAAAAAATTAGCTGGGCATGGTGGCGCGTGCCTGTAATCCCAGCGACTCAGGAGGCTGGGGCAGGAGAATTGCCTGAACCCAGGAGGCGGAGGTTGCGGTGAGCCGAGATCGCGCCATTGCACTCCAGCCTGGGTAACAACAGTGAAACTCCGTCTCAAAAAAAAAAAAAAAAAAAAAAAAAGAAACTGATAGATTCATGATCTTCAGGAGGTAGAATACATTAAGTGTGGGGAGATGAGTGAAAAGAGTTAAGCCTGACTCCCAGAATTCTGGTTTCAATATAACTGATTAGTAATACCAGAGGCGTCTAAAATATGAGGGGCCCAGGTGGGTGGATCACTTGAGGTCAGGAGTTCAAGACCAGCCCCGCCAACATGGCAAAACCCCGTCTTTACTAAAAACACAAAAATTAGCTGGGTGTGGTGGTGGATACCTGTAATTCCAACTACTTGGGAGGCTGAGGCAGGAGAATTGCTTGAATCTGGCAGGTGGAGATGGCAGTGAGCTAAGATCATGTCACTGCACTCCAGCCTGGGTGACAGAGCGAGACTCTGTCTCAAAAAGGAAAAAAAAAACCTGAGAGGAAATTTAGGCAACTGGAAAAGACTTTAGAGTTGACATAATGACAAATATACGGAAAAATAAGCAAACAGAAAAACCGAGACAACTAGAAAAATGATGAGAAAAAAACAAAAAATAATCATGTCGTATACTACATGGTTCTTCTGTGAAAGGCATTTGCATAGTCATAACAATGCAGACACTAAAAATTATCTTCGAAATTACCATGTTATTAACATATATTAATAGAACTGGGGAACAGAAAATGGGCAAGTGAAGTGAGAGACTGCGAGAGCTAAATCCTATTGTCTATAACATTAAGTTGATAGATATGACCTACAAATGACAACAAAAAAAAGGGCATTATATTACCTCAAGATATGGAGGTGATAAGAACAATCAGACAAAAGCCATGAAATAAGTTATCTGCAGTGTGGGCAACAGGCTGGGGAAAAGGGTGTATATGGATTTTCTCGGGGGTGCGGGGACAAGCCTATAGAATTATTTGTGAATCTAAGTACATGTGTAAATAATAAAAGTAAAAACATTAACAAAAAGTAAAGAAACTCAATAGCTGGCAGAGTGCAGTGGCTCACGCCTGTAATCCCAGCACTTTGGGAGGCCAAGGCAGGAGTTTCAGGCCATCCCAGTCAACATGGTGAAACCCCATCTCTACTAAAAATACAAAAATTAGCTGGGTGTGGTGGTGCGCACCTGTAGTCCCAGCTACTCAGGAGGCTGAGGCAAGAAAACTGCTTGAACCTGGGAGGCGGAGGTTGCGGTGCGCCGAGATTGCGCCATCGCACTCCAGCCTGGGCAACAAGAGTGCAAAAAAAAAAAAAAAAAAGAAATAAAGAAAGAAACTCAGTAGTTAATATCTTCATTAATTTGGGGATGGGGAAAGAGAGGCTCTCATTTAAGGAAAGGTATAAGTATACTCTACTGCCACCAAGCTACAGTTTTATGAACACAAAAATCACTTCACAATCCTGTAAGTTACTTAACTTCCCCCCAAAAAGGATCTCAGAAATACAAAGTACCAGACAAATGCGGGATCTGTTAGTAAATCTAAGTTATTGAAAAGCACAAAAAAGATGATCCCGTTTACATGGTATGAAGTATACAAATGTATACATAAAGACATAATGCTCAAAACAACTGAAATGGTGGGTTTCTTTGGTAGAATTTAGGATAAACCTTACATTTCTGCAGATACTGCTTCAATCTTGGATAAAAGGAATCATTTTCAAAAAATGATAAATCTCTTTTTTCAGGAGGAAGAAAGTATAAAAGGCAACTGCTACCTGCTGAATAAATTACATGAAAAAAAAAAAAAAAAAAAAAAACCTCATCAATATGGCCCTGATCGTGATCTCTTCATTAAAAACTCAAGTTATCAAAGGACTTTTTTCTTTCAAAAACAGTCAACAACTGAAGTATGGCCCTGATCGTGATCTCTTCAATAAAAACTCAAGTTATCAAAGGACTTTTTTCTTTCAAAAACAGTCAACAACTGAAGTATCCCTCTCTTGCCACAGTGTGTCACTCTTACTGTACAAATATTTTTGAATTTCCATAGGACAGGGGAAACTGTTTAAAAGCCGATTTAATTTTCAAATTATTAATCCCCACTTGCCAAAAGGCAGCCCTGAGGACAGAGTCCTAGGCTTATTCATTATTATAAATACCTGGCAGCACCTACAAAGTACTCAAAATGCACTTGTAATTTTTTAAATACAAACTTATCAAACTTACAGAAATTAAAACAAATCTTGAATATAGTAATCTTATAAATAAATTCACTAATGCCACCTTATCCAGAAGGAAGAAATATGATTATGATGCTTTAAGTGGCCAATTTAGGCAGGCATTTTACAAAAATCACCAGTTAAAGCAAACGGCCAGGTGCAATGGCACAAGCCTGTGATCCCAGCACTTTGGGAGGCTGAGGCGGGTGGATCTGAGGTTAGCAGTTCCAGCTCAGCCCAACCAACATGTTGAAAGTCCGTCTCTACTAAAAATACAAATATTAGCAGGGTGTGGTGGCAGGAGCCTGTAATCCCAGCTACTATGGAGGCTGAGGCAGGAGAATCGCTTGAACCTGGGAGGCGGAGGTCGCAGTGAGCCAAGATTTCGCCATTGCACACCAGCCTAAGTGACAAATTCCATCTCAAAAAAAAATAAAATAAAATAAATAAAACAAAAAACAACCCAACAACAACAAAAAACAAACAAAAAAGAAAATCAGCAATCTAGCAGATGAGAGATGAGAGTAACACAATGAGGAGCATAGTGTTTGACCTGGACTAAACCTGAATGCTTAACAGCCAAGAAAAACCGAATCTACACTGATCTAAATGTTAACAAAGTCGATGCATATATGAAAGTTGTCAGGTTGAGTTACTGACGCATGTTGCATTGGTCAGCATAAAAACATTACTACTCTGATTAACATATAAAGATGCAACATAGTAAGATTTTTCACAGACATACTAATATTTACCCTACTGTGTGCAAGGCTAGACAAAAATCCAGTAAGTGGCTGGTGAAATGACGGCATCTAATGTGTGAAATTTGGCAATAAAATCTCTAATTTTACCACAATAACAGTACCAGTTTTTAAACTAATGGCATTTTTGGCTTGCTATATTTCTGAAGGCGACTTGATTTAATGATGAGGTTTTCTCACAGTGAGCACCTACATTACTATTATGCAGAAAAACTAGAAGTGGAAAAAATTATGAAGAAAAATTTAAAAACAATATTTAAATTTTGATTCAGAAAAAAAAATGATTATAAAGCTGCAAGCATAAATATCCTCTTAGGTAGTGTACTCTAAAAAAAAAATCAAATTTTCCTCCTGTAAGATGGGAGTGACTAAAATATCTCAAGAGTCTTTTAGTTTCAAAAAGCGTGATTATCTGACAAATAAGTAATAATATAGAATAGTAGTAACCTCTAGATTTAAAATTACTATAATTAGATTACCAAGTAGGTGACATAAGTATATTACATTTACTTATATATCATATCTATTACACTTATATTACCTTATATGTCTACAACCTTGAAAACAATCAATGATCAACAACTTTTCAAATGTTGTTTTAAAAGGCACAACTAACATAATTTTCACATTTAAATTACTTTTATAAGACCATGAAATACTAATGATTACATTTAATCATTTAATAATTACCAATGTTAAAGAAACCTCACTTTTAATAAAAATTACTATTTTATATATGTATTTTATTCATGGTCTCAAGTATGAATTTTTTGATGAAATATTTATGAATTTTACAGTTCATAAATAGAAGTTCCCCAATTCTTAAGACTAAGATTAAACAATAATTTCAAGAAAGAGCTATTCGTTAGCAGGCTGTTCTTAATATATTTAATACCTTGTAATTTTCATTAAAATATGACTGAGCAATAAAACTAAAACTTCAACTAATTCTCATAGAAATTTCTAAATATGGCAGCTATCAAAAGAAAACAATTTTTTTTTTTGCTTTTGTTTCCTTTTGAAGTTGTTTAGAGGTACATTATCAAACCTTACTGATTAACAGGGAAGAAGCAAATTATATAGCTTTTAACCAAAATATGCCTAATGTTGACTTTTGTTTTGATAATTTTATTAAGATATTAAAACTGCTTTAGGGTAGGGTTTTAGTTTAAAAAAAGAAGTACTCTCTAAGTAAGTCACATTTAAAATTCTAAAGGTTTTTAAAGTAGAATCTCAACATTCTAAGCAAATTAAAATTGAAAGTATATATATATTTACTTGCTAATTTACAATACAAATTTGAAAAAGCTCATTTACCTACTTTGCTAAGGACAGAAAAGCATTGTATTCACTGAACTCAAGTAGAAAGTTTACTTTTCAGATACCTTTAGACTGTTAACATAAAATATTTCATATTTGGATCGATGGTTAGAGCAAACAATATAGTCTTTATGTTCAACTTTTAGAAAGGGGCAAGATGTTAGGAGGTTTAAGTAAGTAATGCCTAATCTCCTAATTCATGTCAAGACTAATTTAAACTCTTCTGATTAATTAGTAGGGGAGATATGCTTTCTACATGTTAAGTTGCTGAATATTTTTTAAAAACATCTGGCACATATACCTCTGGTAAAATTGTATAATTTACTTTTACTATAAGATATTCGGGCAAGTAGTTACAGTGACTACACAAACTAGTGCAGATAATTGCATATCTTATTAAATTAGAATCCCAACAAGCCTGAGCAACCCAACTCTGCAATAACATAGGAGACCATTAAAGATTAAAAGAAAGAAAAATAGGAAGAAAAGAAGAACAAGAAAGCCCTTCAGCAAATACTTTAACAAATAAATCACTCAGGCAAAGCCAAACAAGTTTTGAAAGGGCCTGCTTTGACAGATGTTCTCTGGAAAAGCAAAGGCTTCAGGCATAACAAATGGTTTTATTATTATTTTTTAAAGCTATGGAACATTATTAATGTTGTTTCTGTATTTTTCAAGTATTATTTATAACCACTGTTCAGGGACTCTCCCCTACTGCCACTTCAAGACACTTATCAAGGTATTTAATGCTCATTTAGATTTGCTGCAAGTATAAAATTAATCACAAAAGCAATTTTGCTCCCTCACTTAGGGAATAAAACTTCCTAAAAAATTTTATAAAGCATCAAGGGTCACTGCATCTTTTAAAGCTGTTAAAAATCATCCATATTGCTTTTACAACAGGGCCTATATACAATTCCTGCTATAAATGCCCACATAAGAGTTGAAGCAAAATTTAAGAGTTCTTATATTTATCTGTATGAATAAGATTTGATGACGGTTGGTATTCATAAAATTCAAAATGCAGGTATTCTGGATAAAACCTGTTTACAGAAAATCAAATTCCAGAAAATGATCATGCAAAGTGTACTTACCAGTGCTTATGCCTTCCCTTCACCTAACGCTTGAATTCTAGGCTTCCAGAAATTTTTCTATCTTTCCAATTAAAAACGCTGCAGCCTGCTACACTCCATAAAATGGCCGCGTTGTTTAACCAAGAAAAACATGTTAGAGATTGAGCTGTCACTTTTAGAAGAAAAAAAGAAAATAAACAATTGCTTCTTTTGTGGTGAAGCATAAAACACTTAGGCTGGCATTTTGAATCATGGAGCTCCCCTGGCCGTTGCTATTGCTCTTCAAGTAATTGTAGTAAAATTTCTGCCACATTCTTGCTTTCTGCATGGTGTCTCAGCAGTAACAGATCTGAACAGGCTAGCAAACAACTCCTTCCCAAATGTAAGCTCTAATTTCTTCTTCTGCAGTGAAATGAACCAAGTTTCTATGCAAAAGAATGAGTGACAGTACTCCCAACCAATCAGCTTGGGTTTTTCAAGAAAATCACCCCTTAATTCATTCAAAATTAGGTCATATGACACTATTTGAAATACTATTGGCTTACAATGAAAGAAATGTTCGACTTTACACAGGATAAGGCCACCCATCTATGCTTCCCTGGGCTAAAGACAACTTGACTATAACCGGTACTGTGAATTAAATACACACACACATACAGGGGGAAAAAAGAATAAAGCCTTACCAGAGCTTCCCAACTATTAAAGGGCCGGAGTTCTGTTATCTTCTGAGCCTTTTTCTGAGAACACTGAGGAATCAAAGTAAGTTCACCAATCGAAGCATCTTGAAGAAAGTGAAGAATTTTACCTTTATATCCATCCTCCATCACTTCTTCACCACTACTATAGTCCTCATCTAGTGAACTACCGACATCAGAACCTGAATCATATTCAGAGTCTTCAACAACTCTCTTTGGATTAAATACATTTTTTTTACGTTTCTTGTTAAAGCCATTTTGCGCTTTCATTGAAAATTTCTGTTTTAGTTTTGTTTTAGTTGGATTTTTAGGATAATTTTGACTCCTTGAAGAAACTTCTTTTCCATTTGGAACCTCACTTTGTGATGCATATTGCATATCTGTATGCAAAAGACAAAAACAGAAACTAAATTACAAATACATAAATTAAATATAAAGGTAGATTTTAAATAAAAACTTAAAATATTCACCTATTCCTTTTGAATACGAAGAATTCAACCACAATTTATTAAATACTGATACACTTTAAATAGAAATACTGAAGTAGAATTTGAGGTTAAAAATAAGTTTCAAAAGCAGGTGGTAACTTGATTTTAAAATGAATTAAATGTAAATTTCTATTTTCCGACAAAGGTCCTGAGAACATAAATGGCAACTGCATATCCCTATGATGTCCCAGATATTCCGAGCAGCCCCACTCACTATGCCAATGCTGAAGAAAATAGCAAAAATGATGCTTACCCCACTATAAAGCTTACAAATGAAAAGTGTGTATGTTTCAACTATCCATAATTTTTCAATACTATCTTCAGTATTCTAAGTTTCATCGTTGCTTAAAAAATTATTCAAATACAGTATTATCAAAAAGCCACATTCCTTATCACTGACTAATCTATCCGTTTACAGAATTCTAAGATGCCTGTGAATGAAGGTACACCATTATTTTATGTACCAGTGAGAAAACATGCACCAATTAATCTATAACACAATACTTTATTCAGAATGTTTTACTTACTCAGAAAGCTATTAGACTTACACAGATTCATACCTTTATTTTTGTGCATTTATAAAAAAAATAAGTAAAATACATTGGCTAAAGTATTCCTCAAATTTTTTCACATTCGTAACATGGCTTTTCTCATCCATTTTTCAAACTCAGATTTGGTAGCTTTCTTTTTGCCACGGAATATAATTTTCTGTGCCATCAAGAGTATTGGTAGTATAGCCTTTCTTTTAAAACAATTTATTTAAAAAAATCAAATCCAAAACACCTAAAGCTACCATGCTGGGCTTTGAAAGCTGGCTTTGCAATTATGAAGAGCTAGTCTACTTGATTCTTCCTTAGGTATGTTACTAAACATGTATGACTCAACTCTTCCTTACCACCTCTCCTCTATCATTTGGATCCTAGAATTAAGAGTGTTCCAAAATGGGTTCATGCCTATGATACCCTTAAGTTTCTGATGCTAGTGCTTTTAAAATCTGTGCAAGTATAGGCTAAGACACCTACATTATAGTAATGACGTGATATCACCAATCACAAGATCCATCCTGACAGTTGTTAAAAAGCTTCTTTTACACTTAATAAAACATGGCAGTTTAAAAGTAGCCTTAACTATCAAAAAAGGCTGAACAAATAGAAAAAGATACTTACTGTTTTGTTTTACACTATGATAAAGAACAGGCAGGTCAAAAGATTTAGAAATTGGCTGTTAGAATGTTTTTACATCATTACTTCTAGTATCTTTTGCAATCCCATCCTCTGATTAACAGCTAATAGGCATTCTTACACCATTTTCTTATATACTAAAATGCAGCATATAATGAGAATTATGTAGTTTCTGCGGCACAGAATAATTACCTTGGTCTTCTGCAAACACTTTTAGAGATTCTAAAGCTTCTGTGTACATCCATTCATGCTCCTTGAGTACTTCTCTTAGTTCCTAGAAATAAGTCATTTATCTTTTTGTTAAAAATCTCAAATTAGCAACTTGCAGAAAAGGTCTATGCTCTTTTAAAAGTAAGTTAATCACCTGAAAACAGAGAATTCATATCTGATTATTTTGCACTTGTTTTTATGCTGCTTTACATATGCTTTCTGTGTAATTTCACCTCCACAAATACACAATAGTCTTTAAAGGAAAGAAAACTTGACCTTTTTTTTTTTTTTGCATTTCTAACTCTCACTATGAAGTACTGTAAACATTAGAAGATCAAGAAATGCTTGCTCAATTAAAAATGAAATTTCAATATGCAGCTGGCTTAAGTTTTAACATAGGTAAAGAACTAGTATGGCAACAAGATTGGGCATTTAGCTCATCAGAATTTAGTAGATGTACTATCTGAGCATATATTCTCAACTAAATCATGGCAAGTATAAATATACTCTAAATGTTAAACAATTATGTGCTGCTTCTATATATAATCATAGGATTAAACAGAGGCTCTTTTAGCAACAACATGCGTGGCATGAGTCTTTAAAGACTCTGAAAATATTCTTACTATTTAGGAAGTAGAAGCAAGCTTATGAACTAGTAAGACACTGACATTCTTATAAGAACTTTTAAAATTCTTATAAGAAATTTCAAGGATGAGAGCATGAAAAAAACTAAGCGGTTACTTGATGGGGGCAGGGTTACAGATGACTTTCTAGATGACTTACATTTTATAAATGAGTTCACAATTTTTATTATGGTTTTTTAAAAAATGACTTAGGGATACAGCATAGACACTGTAATGAGTAAACAAGGTAAATAAACAACATAATTAAACAGTATGAAAATACTTTATAACATTGATAAAAGGAGAACATTTAATTACAAAAATGCAAAACTCACTCTAAGCTTTTGTATGGTTGAATTCTAACACTACTTTGTGATAAAAATACTTATTACACACACTGATTAAATTTTACACACTGATTAAATTTTCATACATGACTACTCACCTGTTTGTCAAAATTGGGAAATTCCTTTTGCAATTTCAATACAATACTTTCCTGTTTTTCCCAATTACTGCTAGATTCTGCAGACTCATTTGATTCCTCTCCCTAATGGGGAGAAAAAAAGAACCCATTTAAGAGATATCAATAACAATGGTCTTAAGGCAATTATATTTGTATTTTTGACTTGGTCTGAAAATTATCACAATCAGAAGAATCCAAAATGTTTCTTTTTGTTTCTATGAACATTGGCACATTTATGTCTTCAAGGATAAAAAATATTGCTGACTTAAGATCACTGAAAGACCCTGATTGCATATCCAAAAACTCAAATTTTATTCTCAGTGCTTAAAATGAGATAAATCTGTTAAACAACTAGAATGATCCTCAAATTAACTCAATATAATCAAGTATACTGATGTCTTCTCTAAGACAATGGTAAATTTTAAAAGGATACAAATCTCATCTATGTTCACTATTATACCCACCTATAAATCTCAAATACTGAAAAGAGTTTACTTTTACTTCACTTTTGATTCAGAGAACGGCTTAAATATTAATTGCTCAATCACAACATAAAACTGAAACAATGATAAAAGGAATTTAAGTGGAACTAAATAATAAACGAACCAAATAGATTAATATGAGAATTGTGGGTATACATAGTCTCACTTTTCCTTCCTCTCTGTCACTTAACTTCACTTGAACAAACTGCTTAAAGTCCATATTTAAGCAAAAAGAAAAGACTCCTTGTGTTAATGCAGAGGAAAAATTCTAGTCAATCAAAAAGCATTTATCTACTCTGCTTAGAACTGTACATGCTATACAAAAAAGATGGAGAAAAATACAGTCTTCTAGTTCTTCAACCTCCTTTATTATCCAACAACTAAATTGCTATTTTGTCTTTCAATACCTTAGATAGAAACAACTAAGTTCTGATACCTCCTCTGCACAATGGAGTAAAATAAAGTTTCATAAAACAGAGACCAATAAAACACTATGGATATCTGGATTAAAGAAGAAAACTGCATAATAGTAAGTTAGTGTTTCATAATAATAAGTTAGTAAGTGGTCCACTTGGGCTAAAGTGCAGAGAATGTGGATAGGCTGCAAGGATGAAGAATTAAACCAGAGCTAACACGGCATAAAACCTAAGGTTAGTCTTTTCTCAGAAGCAACAGGATTTTGAGCAGGGAAATAATAAAATACATTGGTGAAATACAATTGGAGAAAACATTTCAAAATCCTCAGAAATTCATGCTGTCATCTTTACAGCCCAGGCATGCTGAAATTCCAAGAACAGTATTTTATTTTATTTTTTAGAACAGTATTTTAAAGTTCACACATGGCCAACAATCAGCTGAGGAGGGAACGGATCCAAGTGTCTAACTCTAAACCACTGCTTTTTCACTACTGTTTCATAAACTTCAGCTGTTCATTTTTTAATATATCAAATGTGCACCAATGGACAAACAGATAAATAAACTGTGGTAAACACATACAATGGAATACTAAGTCATAAAAAAGAATGAAATACTGATACATACTACAACATGAATGAACCATTGTAGTATATTTGAAAGCATTATGCTAAGTAAGAGGCAAATAAAAAAGAACAAAATCATGTCCTTCACAGCAATACAGATGTAGTTGGAAACTATTACCCTAAGCAAGCTAATGTGAAGTCAGAAAATCAAATACCACATTTCTCATGTATAAATTGAAGCTAAACATCAGGTTCACATGTTCATAAAAATGAGAACAGACACTGGGGAACACAAGAGGGTGGAGGGAGGATGTTAGGGAAGGGTTGAGGAAAACTACCTATTGAGTACTATGCTTACTATCTGGGTGACAGATTCATCCATACTTCAAACTTCAGCATCACGCAATATACCCTTGTAAAAAAATTACACACAAACCCCGATTCTAACATAAAAGTTGAAAAAAGAAAAAAGCAAACACATTCTTCTGAAATTAAAAAGAGGCTAGACATAAAAGGTTACATATTATATAATTCCACTTACACAAAATATCCAGAATAGGTAAATTCAGAGACAGAAGGCAGACTGATTATTGTCAGGAGTTAGGGGGAGGAGGGAATTGGGAGAAACTGCTTGATGGGTATAGCCTGCTATTATCAGGTGATGACAGTGTTTGGAACTAGACAGGAATGACGGTATACCACATTGTGAACGTACTAAATGGCATTAAATAGTTCACTCTAAAATGATTAATTTTATGCTAGGTGAATTTCACCTTAATAAAAAAATAGATAAAATATTTGGAAAACAGTAAATAGCTCTTGGGAATCAAATATATGATAGCACAATATTTAGTAGATGGGGTGCCTATCACGTGCTGTTTGCTCTTGGGTCCCACACTTCTCCTAGCTCTGCTAATCCCTGATTGACTGAATATACTCATGTGGTCCAGGAGGCTATATGGACACTTTACAAAAGCTAGTTGACAAAGCTTGGGCCCACACCTGTCTCAGCATGCCCAAGGGTTATGATTCAACCCAGTGCTTATTTTTCCATCTCCAGAATCATGGTTGGAACAGACATATTTGGCACTGGCAGAAATCCCATATTCTATTAGTTCCCTGACCCATGATGCATGGGCTACTATTATAGGAAACACCAAATCCAAGTCCCTAGAATTGTCCCTCTCTATCAAAACAACACTAATAAGCAATTACTACAGTCCTAAAGGAACTGCAGATATGATACCACCATCCCATCCCAATGTAAGATGCCTCCTTTGCCTATACAAAAGGTAGATGAGTCTTGCAGAATTATTTAAGAGTATCATAAACAATCAAACTCCAACTACAGCTGTTTGACAGGATGTGGTATTTTTGCTGGAGCAAATCAATATGGCTATGCAATTATCAATCAAGCACTTGCTTTTCCCCCTTTCCCAATTAGGTCAAACAGAAGCAATCCATTTTTATTTTGGCAGGTTTAATGATACACCCTCAGTCTTCAGAGTTACAGTAACACTCCTGGTTCTCTCTCATAATACAATACTCACAGACTTAGGTGGTTTTGCATTGTCCAGAGAGTATCACTTGATCCACTATACTGAAGATGTCACATTGACTGGACTTGATAAACAGGTAGTGGGTATCTTTAATAGTACTGGTCAGATATGTACATGCTACATAGCAGGATGAGGGAATAACCATCCTCACTCTGAGGACCATCACTTTTATGGGAGTGTAGTCTGGAGCATGTTGGAAACTCCACTCTTAAGAAAAGAAAGGGTGCACCTATCTGCGTCTTCAGACTGTTTGGATATAGGGAGCTCTTCGCACACTGGAGGCAAGATACATTTTATTAGGGTGTGTACTGCTTTGATTCATTTTATGAAATACCTTTTAAGATTGTCAGTTATGGCCAGGCGTGGTGGCTCACGCCTGTAAACCCAACGCTTTGGGAGGCCGAGGTGGGCAGATCACGAGGTCAGGAGTTTGAGACCAGCCTGGCTAACACACTGAAACCCCATCTCTACTAAAAATACAAAAAACTAGCTGGGTGTGGTGGCAGGCTACTGTGAACCCGGGAGGCAGAGGTTGCAGAGAGCCGAGATCATGCCATTGCACTCCAGGCTGGGCAACCAACATCTCAAAAAAAAAAGATTGTTGGTTATGAACAGGGCCCAGGTTAAGAGAGGGCTTTGTAACAGGTCCAGAGTGCAATACAAGGTACTCTGTCACTTGGGTTTCATGACCAGCAGATGCAATGATTCTCAAAGAATCTGTCACAGGTAAGGATGATATCATATGAAGTCTCTGGCAAGGCCCAGTGGGAAAATCATTGCAGAGAGCTTTAAAGAAAGGTCATCATGTCCTCTTCTATTGACCAGAATCAGTTCTGCTGTGACATATGCATTTCCAAAAATTATTGCACTACGCAAAATTGTTAAAGTAAAAATCATAGCCTTTAGGGAAAAAACTGCATTAGAGATAAAATGTCAAAAAACATCAGTAACACATAAAAAGAGAAAGCAATCTAATAAAAATGATACCATTATTTTATACACACTAGATAGTTAATATATAAATACTACAATAAATATGAGCTGAAGTTTGCTTGTGGACATTGGAAGGGTTACAGCTTATGAGTTATTGTCAAGTGGTAGAAAACAGGTTATCTGAAAATGGAAATTTGTAATGCCAGATACAGAAGGTTGTAGCTCACCGTCCTTGTTATGTCTACTGTAGTGACTTAAAACATAAAGAATAAAATTTCTGTTGCATTGCCAGCCTCCTCCTTTTACACTAAAGCTGCCTGTACAGTTCCAAATTCATCTAGATGCCATACAAGACTATTCTACTATCTTCAGCAGTAAGCCTTTATCTTCAAGGCAGTCCAACTATTTTCACAGCATTTAAAACATCTGTATTGTATTCCACTGTCATGGCATACATAGACTTCTGACTTTCATCGTCACTGTCATCATCATCTTCTGCATCCATACAGCCATCAGCAGCAAGGTGCTAAATGTTTTCTGCAGTTAGATCAACAGGATAAGACCCTAGAAGCTTTTCAGTATCCTTATTTTTGAGTGCTTCAGATCCAAACTGTTTTCACAGATCAACATAGCTTGTTTTAAACTTTTAAAATTTTTCTGAAGGATCAAATTCTTCAAAATAGAGAATCAAGTCAAAGACAATTTTCTGCCACACGTAACACAAACGCTCTTGTTATATTACTCCAGGCTTCAACAATGACACTGCCATGTTAAACCTCTTCCAACATTCCACAACCACTTCTGGATCCCTGCCTTAGATAACAGCATTAACATCTTAAATGTTCACTTTGGTAAGCTATAAACCTTGCTATCACACCTTTAAAAAGAGGCTATTATCAGAGAGGTGGTTTCTGGAGGCAAATAGAAGAATGTGACATAGATTGAATTCTGCTTTTATAGAGTGAGAACTTGATACACTGTAAGAATTTTTAAATTTTTTTTTTTTAAATGTTTTGGGGCATTCATCCCTTTAACAGGGAAGGACTAAGTAAAAATATAAATGCAAATGTGGGCAGTCATCCATACATTTTTACTATACCTGACATGAACCTCAAAGGCTGACTTTAACAATTTCTTTTAAAAGGTTCACAGTTTGGTGAGTGATATTGGCTTCATTTTCACATCTCCATTTGGCACTGATGCCAAATATCACAGTTATGTTACCTTTAGGAGTCTTGAATCCTAGTACAATTTTCTGCCTTTCATATTTGGGTTATTTAAGGCATGCATTCATAACAGATATTTGTTTAATCAAAACCAAGAATTGAATACATGCACAGCTCCTTTCTTCAATTTACTTCTGCATCACTGCTGAAAAATTCTTTTGCAGCTTTCATATCTACACTAATGGTTATGTCTGACAGCCAAAAGCTTGGGAACTGTAGCATTGTTTGAAACCATTAAAGTAACCACTATCAGCACTAAAAGGAGCCACTCATGCAAGGTACAGTGACTTTCATTCTAGGTCTGTGTATACAATGACAAAGATCTATATAAGAAAGACTGTTCCTTAGTTTTTCAACCTTTGGTCTTGAATCCAAGTATGTGACAATCTGTCCTTTTCTTCTATTTCTTTATGCCTTGTTCTTATTGACTTTCCAGCACTTGAACCTGGTCCAGCCATACATACACTTTTATTTTTGCAGCATTATCTTTGATGGTCCACATTATGGTGGACCATAATGTGGACCATCAAAGATATCTGTTGCTTGAGATACTGTACATTCTCATTTCTTTCCAAATGTTTTCTTGTTTCAAGCTTCTCCTTAATACTCAAAACATTCCCTCTGCATGCACTGTGCAGCATTTTTGAACCAGAATGCTTAGATAGGTTTGGATGTTGAATGAGTGGTTTTTTCAAATAGAAAAGATCACAAATGTCAAAGAATAGCACATCATCACCTAATAGGATAATATACATGGCAAAAAGAGGCAGCCGGTAGATACTGGAAGTGTGTGTGTGTTTTATGTATTCCTACATGGCTTGGTTCAGTTGGAAACAACTTTCTATGATCACCTAGTATTTCTCATGGACAAAACTGCACAAAAATACATGCAAATTTTGGATTATGCTCAAATCGTTCTCTAATGTATTGACATTGGAACAGATTCACATTTTAAAAACGGAACTGGTTTATTTTTGTAAAACAGTTATTGACTTGAAAATAAATCCTGATAAAAGCAGAATGGTTTTGACCTGATAGCCTGGGCACAGTGGCTCACACTTGTAATCCAAGCACTTTTGGAAGCTGAGGGTGGATCACTTGGGGTCAGGAGTTTTGAGACCAGCCTGGCTAACATGGCGAAACTCTGTTTCTACTAAAAACACAAAAATTAGCTGGGTGTGGTGGTACACACCTGTAATCCTAGCTACTTGGGAGGTTGAGGCAGGAGAATTGCTTGAACCTGGGAGGCAAAGATTGCAGTGAGCCTAGATAATGCCTGGGAAACAGGGTGAGACTGTCTCAAAAACAACAACAAAATTCTGTCTGACCTGACAAAGAGGAAAGAAATCCTTAAACTTCGTTTGAGACAGGTCTCACTGTGTCACCCAGGCAGAAGTGCAGTGGCATAATTATGACTCATTGCAGCCTTGATCTTCTGGCCTCAAGTAATCCTCCCTCCTCAACCTCCCAAGTAGTTGAGATTACAGATGCATGTAAGCATGACCAGCTAATTTGAAAAAAAAATTTTTTTTTTTTTTTTTTTTTTTGCAGAGACGGGAGTCCTACTATGTTGCTTAGGCTGGTCTTGAACTCCTGGGCTCAAGCAATCCTCCTGCCTCAATCTCCCAAGGTGCTGGGATTATAGGTGTAAGTTACTGCACCCAGCCCGAACTGGCTTGACTTTACAAAGGATTTGCATAATTGTTAGAACCAGTCAAGTGAACAACTGTTATAATATAAACCCATCTCAGACAGCAGCCCTGTGTATAACTTTGGGCAGTAGATCTTGTTGCCCATTTTGTGTACAAAGAGATGGCCAGAGGTAGAGATTAGCAATATATCATGGACAGAGACTAAGGAGAAGAACAAGACTGAAAGACTAGTGACTAGGAGGTCTGGAGAAGAGGTACGTTGTTGAACACCTCAGAATAGAAGTTATTCTGATGGCCAGACGTGGTGGCTCACGCAATCTCAGCACTTTGGGATGCTGAGGTGGGTGGTTCACTTGGGGTCAGGAGTTCAAGACCAGCCTGGCCAACATGCCTGTCTCTACACAAAAAAAAAAAAAAAAAAAAAAAAAAAAAAAAAAAAAAAAAAAAAAAAAAAAAAAGCTGGGTGTGGTGCTGCACACGTGTAATCCCAGCTACTTCAGAGGCTGAGGCACGAGAATTGCTTGAACCTGGGAGATGGAGGCTGCAGTGAGCCAAGATCACACCACTGTACTCCAGCCTGGCCCAAGAGTAAGACTCTGTCTCAAAACAAAAAGTTATCCTGAGAATAGAATACAAGGATAATGGTGTTCATGTGAATGTTCAGCCAAGGGTGCACACATTGCAGAGACGATTTTTAAACATCAGGTGTACAAGATAATCCATTTTGTGAACACCAGTTAAGTCCATAGCCACTTGAATCCTTGCTCAATAGGCCCATTTACAAATGGCCCTGGCAACTAGGTTTGAGTCTGTGCTTGCAGATCAACAAGATAAGACCTTCTACACCAAGATTAATCTGGCTATTGGTATAGTCAGTGCTCAACCTGGAAGGAACAGAGGGCAACGATGAGTCCCCATTATAGCACCATTCCTTGGGAGATTAAGTCAACTGTCTCGTGGCAAGATGATTACACTGTCATGATTCATCATGAAAGATATAGTAGTAGATAATCTACTCTAACTATCCAACTGCTTCTGGAAACACCACTGTTGTAAGTTAATCATGTCCCCTCCAAATTCAAATATTGAAGTCCTAATGGCCAGTACCTCAGAATGTGACCTTACTGGAGACAGGGTTATTAGTGTGATACTCAAGTTAAAATGAGGTCATTAGAGTGGGACCTAATCTGACTGTTGTCCTTATAAAAAAAGGGAAATTTGAAGATGAACACGCACACAGTTCAGAGAACACAATTTAACGAAGAGGGCAGAGATAAGCAATTAATACTGGATAAATTTAAAAGAAAGCAAAGACAGTCAAAAAATATACGCAAGCATAAATTTTCTGGCTTTCTGGTGAAAGAAAAGAACGATTCATTTAGACAAATTTTCAGGTCTGATATCCACAGACACAAAATAGTCTGTGTTTATGCAGGCTTCATACTAGATAAATTAAAAAGCAAAACAGTCACAAATTAGATGTAGACATAAATTCCCATAGTTGTGAAAGAAAGGAATTCATTTAGGCGGATTTTCAGGTCTAATATCCACAAACTCAACATATTCCATCCTTAAGCAGCCAATTGTGATACTGTAATTAAATATAAACTTACATGATCCAGTCTTGTCTTTTTTATAGATTGATCATCATTAAATTCATCTTCCTCATATGGCTCTGAAGAAGAAGATAATTTTCTTTTCCTGGGCCCACCACCTTTTAAAGCAGAGCAGCATATTCAAACTTTGCACAGCAATAGCAAAAAAAATCAATTTAATGTAAAACAAAGGCAAAAATGTATTATAATGAATACTAAACAGTTCTCTTGATAACACGCCCAGTGTTTGCTGTTCAACATGACTGAACTGAAAAAAAGGAAATATTCTTTGCAGTTGTTCAGAAGTAGAAATCATTATAATACTATATTCATAAACCATTATGTTATTTAATCTAAAAATATACATCTCTAAATTCCTGAGTAATTCTACAGAGTAACATTATGAGGGAGGGGTTCTTCCCAGTGGCTGAGTGTTGAGCAATGAAATAAAGTTGACCCCCACCAAGTGTAAATTATCTGAATATCATCACAGACATCAATAATTTCTGTGTCTAGTATGTATGAGGCTTTGCACAAGGTCTTTTATAAACTATTGTTTCATTTACTTTCTGCAAAGAAACCTACAGAGTAGGTAACATTTGTATTTTACAAATGAGGAGGATGGAGATACAGAGGGCTTAAGCAACAAATGCTCTTAATGTAAAAGCAAGAGAATATAACACAGAGTACAGCAGTAACATGAAACCTGCATATTGTGATGGGAAGAAAACAAACTTGAGCTACATATGCTACTATACATCTTGTATACATTTCTTAAATACTTTTGCTTTCAGAAACAAATTTGTCAGACACATTGCTGTGCTACTATGAAAGCACCTGCTAAGATTACAAAGGTTTAAGATTTCAGCATTAATTATATCAGAGCCCTAACTATGCAACTGAAATAAATACAAGTCAGCTTAAAAATTTCATTAACATGGCTATTACAAAATAAAATGGAATGCTATTAACATTTCAAAGCACAGTATTCATGTCAGTACAAATACTAACCAAAATATTCTAAATGTAATATTTTAAGTCTGAAAAAAAAAAGCTTCAAACCAGATAATTCTGTCACATCATCTAGACATACTGAATTCTTTCCTAAAAAGAACAGAAAAGAAGCCAGGTGCAGAGCTCATTCCTGTAATCCCAGCACCAGCACGTTGGGAGGCTGAGGTGGGCAGATTGCTGGGGCTCAGGAGTTCGAGACCAGTCTTGGCAATATGGCAAAACCCCATCTGTACGAAAACTACAACAATTAGCTGGGCATGGTGGTACAGGGTCTTGCTCTGTCACCCAGGCTGGAGTGCAGTGGCACAATCCTAGCTCAGAAGCTGCTAGGGAAGCACTAATGAGGAAGACATAGCTAACATTCTCCTCTAACATTTTTCTTATCATCAGATGATCCTTAAACAAATAGCTGCTAACATTTAGTATGTACTCACTATGTACCAGGCACCATAATAAAAAATATACATTAACTTTATCAGTTCTTCACAACAACCTTTGAGTTTGGCACTACTATACTATTTTACTGCTAAGGAAAAAAGAAGAGCCAGGCAACACTGCTAAAGGTCACATAGCTATTAATAATAAGCAGAAGACAAAAAAGAATCTTGATATTCTGTGTAGGTAGTACCCACAAAATGCTGTCTCCTTGCTCAAACTGGAGGAAATTCAAGATTTAAAGTATTTCATATGGATAAAATAAAATCTTATGTAGAATCTACTCCAATATAATTATATTGGAGTAGATTCTACATAAGAATCTACTATAGTAGTGGAAGAAAAATGAAGTGGATAATTGTTGAAGAAGAATGATGGATGGCTCCACGGGAACACGGTTTCTATTTTTGTAAATATTTTAAAACTCAAAAAAAAGTAGAAAAAAATCCACTTACAAAAATGACCATTCACAAACATACTGTTGACAAAAGTATAAAGGTAGGTAGAACCCACAAAATACTGTCCGCTTGCTCAAACTGGAGGAAACCAGAGATTTAAATATTTCATATGAACAAAATAAAACCTTATGTAGAAACTACTCCAATACAATCCCCTTAGTTTAAGAAAAAGGAGGTGGATAATTGTTGAAGAAGAATGATGGATCCATGGGAACACATATTGTTTTCTATTTTGTACATACTTTAAACCTCAAAAAAATTAAAAGTAGAAAGAATACACTTAGAAAAATGAGCATTCACAAAAATACTGTTGATAAAAGTATAAACTGGCATAATCTTTAACAAAAGGAGATGGAAGTAGATAATAAAATTGAAAATGTGCATACACATTGCTTTAGCATCCTAGTTTGAGATGTAACCTACATAAGTAACATAAATCTTTACTGTATGTATAAAGTGATTTACTTTAGTACTATAATAGTGAAATAATGAAAACATAAGTGCTAATTAATAGGGAAACAGTTAATAAACTAATCCTGTGGGTAGTCACAGAGGAATATGAAGCTATCCAAGACAAATTATTAAATGATTTTTTAAAAGATGCAAATGAGGCCAGGCATGGTGGCTCACACCTGTAATCCCAGCACTGATGCAGGTGGATCATCTGAGGTCATGAGTTTGAGATCAGCCTGACCAACATGGAGAAACTCCATCTCTACTAAAAATACAAAATGAGCCAGGTGTGGTAGTGCATGCCTGTAATCCCAGCTACGTGGGACGCTGAGGCAGGAGAATCACTTGAACCTAGGAGACAGAGGTTGCAGTGAGCCGACGTCGTACCGTTGCACTCCAGCCTGGGCAACAAGAGCGAAACTCCATCTCAAAAAAAAAAATAAATAAATAAAGATGCAAACCAATATATTTACATTTTGTAACCTAATGTATTTGTGTTGTATACCAGTGTATACAAGCAGGAAAAAAGTTGAGAATTATATAAAAGGTAGTTATAATTTAAGGTGGTTAATGAAGTGTGGGTTTGCTTTCACTACTTACTTTAAATACTTTTTTAGTAGTACAGTCAGATGATTTTTACTTTTTTTGGTATACGCAAGTTAAAAAAAACCAAGACAGCACTTATTAAAACATTGAACATGCTTCTATGTTGCAAGCTCATTCAAAGGCATTTATTTTTGTATCCCAAGGCCCTGCAACATGAAAAAAATATTTACTAAATGAAGGAATGCTGATTACCAGCTACGACTTTCCACAAGACTATGTTCCTACTTACTAAGATTGGTAAACCTATTAAAATCACAATGCAATTAGAAATGATACTTTAAAAAGAAAGAAAATATATCCTATAAAACTTCACTGTTATGAGATTTGTAGAAAAGCAGCAAAATTATCAGTGAGAAACTTCTTCCCTTTTTAGAGAAAAAACCCAAAAAACTTAGAAATTTGGTTCCCAAATAATTGCATGGCCTCAGGTAAGTTACTTAACAGTAAGCTTTAATTTCTTTATCTTAAAAAAACAAACTATTAATACCTCAGGTTCTTATAAGAATTCACAAAGGTATTTTGTAAACTGTGGAGTAATATTAATGAGAAGATACTGTTACGATGTAACAATAAATAAACATGGCTTAAAATTAATTCAGGCATACCTGCATCACCAAACATCAGCAAGGCAGCAGCAATTGCTCCATCCATAGTGCTTGTTGATTCAATCAACTAACAATGAGAAAAGATTAATGTTTTAAATCAGCACTTTAAGAATTATTTCACAGTTACTGAAATATTTAAGAATGAATATATTAAATATATACATAGTAGGAAAGTATGTATGTCATAATTTAAGTTCACTAAATCTGATAAATTTTCAGAAAATTGATCTTACGTGAAAAGTCTGAAATTTAAGCATATTTTAAAATTTATTAAATTCACTCATCCTTACTATAAAGGAAAATTAAAACAATCACATAGATACACTATATTCCAGATTTTTGCAATTTAAATTACAAAGTTTTACACAAAACCTCCTACTAACATGTCCAGGTACTTTGTGCATATGCACGTGTGTGTCAGACAGAGAGAGAAAAGGGAAAGAGGAGACTGACGGACATCTATTTACATTCTTTTTTGAATTTCTAGGAGAAAAAGCACAATTCTACTCTTTCAAAAAATCTAATACTGCTCAAGACGAATCGGATAAGAGCTCTTAATTTTTACTCTATTTCTGAATTGTTTGAATTTTTTAAAGAACATATGCACATATTACTTGTATAACATCATTCCAATATACTGTTTTTATACTGTTCAGTAATTTTAGAT
Organism: Cebus imitator; assembly: GCF_001604975.1. NCBI lineage: Eukaryota > Metazoa > Chordata > Mammalia > Primates > Cebidae > Cebus > Cebus imitator. The sequence goes on along the minus strand of NW_016107459.1, from coordinate 1,192,491 downwards.
TTCAGAAGAAACTAAAATCCCCTATTTTTCTCCTGTTATAGCTTCCCATACTTGAAATGAGTTACTTGTTTTAAAAAGATCTTACTTTTAAATAAGCTACTTTTTATATTAAATCAAGTAGTCTCAAATCAAATGAGAGTGCTCTTTTCCACACTAATTCTTCCTAATCTTGGATGCTCAGATATTCCTATTGGCCCCTCTTCATTTTCAAAATAGTCAAAGCATATTCTTATTGAGCCTAGAACTATTTCACAGCCTCTTCAATTCACTTATATAGGTCTAAAACCTTTTGTTGAGTAATTTATAAACATTACCTTTAAATCTCTTGAAATGAAGGAGATCACTTGAAATACAGATTACTTCAAGAGAGTGCTCTGCTTTGGAGTATGTGATACACTAAATTCCACAATTTCAGATACTGACTAATTAAACATTTGGGGAAATTATGCATACTAATCCTTATTTTTCCAATAAAATTACACAATTAGAGAAAGATATTTTTGTAAGAAAAAAACCCTTTAAACTACATTAAAAGTGGACAATCAGTGAAAGTATTCTTAAACTGAGATTCAGCCCTTTCTGTGGAATACTTTAATACTCCATGTTTATTTTATTGGAAGCTCTTTTCTTATTACCGCTTTGAAATACTTCAGCCCTTGTGTCTACATTTGTTTACATAATAAAAACAAAAAAACAAAACAAAACAAAAAAAACATTAGCAGACAAGTAACACTATGTTAAGAAAATTTAGACTCAAGATATCCCTAAAGTTTCATTTCACTAATAGTAAGAAGGTATCAAAATGATTTTTGGGGAAAAAATTCAGTGGATTCATGTCAAAAATAACATAGAATAAAAATAATGTAATCTATATTTAGAGTTCAAACTGACAGGCACAGAACCACCTATGGTTCACGGACGTATTTCTTTGTCTTGAACAGTATATTTATTTTTGTCTTTCTTTAAATTAGTTAGCATTAAGAGATACAAAGTACATGCTGCAACACAGATGAATCTCTGCCAGTCACAAAATATCACATATCTGATCTCATTTATATGAAATGTCCATAATAGGCCAAAAATAAAAAGGTAGATTGGTGGTTGCCTGGGGCTAGGAGAGGGACAAAATTGGAGAGTGACAGCTAATGGATATAAATTATTTGCTATGACTGACTGCTCTGAGATTATAGTGACAATTGCATAATTTCGTAAATATAGTAAAAACCACTAAATTGTACACTTTAAATGGGTGATCTTTAGGCACAGGAATATAGCTGTTAAAGTGATGACCAATCCTCAATAAAAACCCAGCCTTATGGCTTTATTTGAAAAATGTGAGTATCTAATAAAAATGGGCTATCACTGATAGCTCACATAGCCATGTCCTGCTGGAGCTAGACAGCAGTTACCCCGTTTAAAAAGAGTATGTACGGGCCGGGCATGGTGGCTCAAGCCTGTAATCCCAGCACTTTGGGAGGCCGAGGTGGGTGGATCACGAGGTCAAGAGATCGAGACCATCCTGGTCAACATGGTGAAACCCCGTCTCTACTAAAAAATACAAAAAATTAGCTGGGCATGGTGGCGCATGCCTGTAGTCCCAGCTACTCAGGAGGCTGAGGCAGGAGAATTGCCTGAACCCAGGAGGCAGAGGTTGCGGTGAGCCGAGATCACGCCATTGCACTCCAGCCTGGGTAACGAGAGCGAAACTCCGTCTCAAAAAAAAAAAAAAAAAGAGTATGTACTCCACAGTATACTAGCGTCTACCACTTCAAAGTTACCTGTCTAGTTGACACAGATACGATAACTCCTAAGTCTCACATTGTGGCGAGAACTGGTAGTGGTAGCAGCAACAATAGATGCAAAGTTGAAAATACAAAGAACCTGCAATTAAATGATTCCCCTAAGATCATTTAACTAATAAGTGGTAGAGCTAGGGTTAGACTGTTTATTAATATTCAGAAATTTATTCTTTATTTAAAACTTAATTGGCCAATTTTTATTTACTCTTATAATCAGAGATACCTATACATCAAACTTTTACAGTTCAACCATACCCATTTATTTTGCTTCTACAGTATTTCTCAGCAAGAGTGCTACTGGAGGACTAAGGATCCTTAGTTATGTAGGACTGCCCGTGGTACTGTAGGGTGTTTAGCATTGCTGCCTCCAGCACACTAAATGTCACTGCAAACCCTTGTCACAGTTTTGTGGAGTGGTTCCTGACATTTCTGAGTATTTCTAGTGGAAATAGGGAGGTCACGCATTTTAGAAACACTCAAACACAAAACAACCTATGTTCACTAGTAAGGCTTTAATTATTCTATTATTTACAAATGAATAACCTTGTCTGTTAATAAGTAAAGACTTCTGATACACAAATTTCTGGCATTTAATTCCTTTAGATTTAATAGTCAATATCTTTAAACATAAGATATCTTTATAAAAATGACTAACCACTCACTACTAACTATAGCACTGGATGCAGGAAAGATTTTATCATCATTACAGCTACAATAACCAATTACTGTAAAAGAATATAACCTTAAGTAAATCACTGTCACTTCTTTGTGGAAAAAGTTCCTTCAAAGTCTGAAGTTTAGCATCTTTAAGATCTTCCAATTCCGAAAGGTCTTCCAATTCTGAAATATCATCATTTCTACGTGCTGTGGTAGGAAGGCCTTGGGATTCTTCATCTTCAGATGGCTCAGAACTAAAAATATTTTCAGAAGAGGAAAAAACATTTTTAATGTATTACTAATATTTCATTATACTGTCTGTGTATAGTACAACACATCTGCAGTTCTTTTCAATAGTAAATGCAATCTATACTTGTCAGAAAGTAAGAGAACTTTTATTTCCATTTCAGTGTAGTTATGTGAAAAATCTACATTACCAACACCAGCATACACTAAAAAAAGTCTCAACTCTGAGCTGGGATGGAAAAAAAAAGGAACTTCCTAGAATTTATTTTGTTAGGATTCATACACATTTATTGCATGTCCACTTCCTCTTTACTCAACTTTCACCAACACTCTCCATATTAGACAAAGTTATGCGGCTCCTGAAACCCTATGAAAATTACACTGTTACAAAGATAAAGTAATTTTCAGGCCTACCTAGGTGTGATCAGGATCTAAGTGTTAAAATCAGAATGGGCCCATTCAATGTAAGAATTGTAGGGGGCAGATCCCGTAAGTGCTGAGGCAGGAGCCAGAAGCCGCAGCCTATATCCATATAAGTAATGAAAAAGAAAGTAACTAGAAACATAACCATAGTAGTTATTATTCATATATGATCTTAGTTATTCACAGGTGATCTTAATTCTTTAACTAATGCCTCTCAGGTCGAAGTGTGAATCTGGGGCGACACTGTGAAATGAATGACCCTTTAAGCAAGACACTTTAAGCTCTCTGTCATGCCCGTATAAGGGCTGCTGGAGGACGCCCCAGCTGAGCAGTAGTGCTGGGAAAGCACCTGCTGTTTAGCCAGCTACGAAAGGAGACGTCCAAAATAGCTGAGACGTCTTTTCTAGGACGAGCTAGGAGAAAACTCCGCTTCTCCAAGCTCTTTCGGTAGGCCTGATGCTATCAGGTAGGCTCGCAGACATCCAGGGGCTTAATTGTCTCTATGTGATGCTGTGCTTCAGTGGTCATGTTCCATGTCAAGCTCATGTTCTGCTTTTGTACCTGTTTTCTTTTATCTTAGAATAATATAAATCTTAATGTCTTTGTTCTTTCTTAACAAGTATGGAAAAGTGCTGACGAATTATGCTCCTTCCTCATCTCAGCTACCTGAGTCTTGTATGACACGTGATGTACATGACCCTATCACTGTCACTCCCTATTTTACCCTGTCCCCAGTCACGGACCACCAAGGCCACACCCTACCTACACCCTACCTACCCTTCCCCCAGATTTGCAACTCAATAAAAGTTAGAGCATCCAGGCTTTGGGGCCACTGCAGGACTCCGCCCTTTGGTTGGCAGTGGACCCCGGGCCCAAACTCTCTTTTCTCTAGCTCTGTGCCTTGTGTCTTTTATTTCTACAATTTCTTGTCTCACCACCAGCGGGGAGGGGCTCAAAGAACCCTGTAGGGCTGGACTCTACAAAGAGTCTCGCCAGGAACAAAACATTTCTTCAGCAAACGGGGAACATTTATTTCATATGAGGGTTTATTCTCCAACAACTAACTTTATTCTTGTTCTATTTAATCTTTATATGTTTATCCTTTATAAAAGACATTTTGAATCAAATTTTACTCATTTATTTCCTAAATTTAAAAAAATCTCATTTTGAAATTTTGGTTTTCAAATATGGTAGGCATTCTAGAGATCAGAACTAGAACAGTAACAAATGAATAGAAGTTATAAAGATGAGAGAATAAAAGCAAGGTGGGACTGTACTTAGGCATATTCTTAACATCAGTGAATTCAGACTTGGCTATGCTGCTAATTTCATTTCTGAATAGCTCTCTTAGACACACATCTAGAATATGTAAAATCTTGGCTCACAGCAACCTTTGCCTTCCAGACTCTAGTGATCCTCCCACCTCAGCCTCCTGAGTAGCTGGGACCACGGTGCTTGCCACCACACCCGGCTAATTTTTTGGTGTTTTTTGTACAGAGGTGGTTTCGCCATGTTTCCCAGGCTTGTCTTGAACTCCTAGACTCAAGCGAACCGCCAGCCTTGGCCTTCCAAAGTGCTGGGATAACAGATGTGAACCACTACGCCTAGCCAGAATACACATTTCAAAATCTTCTAGGTTGACTTCCTGAGATCAGCTCTGAGAAACTGCTCTCAAGTGATGAGGTAAATACATCTCTTCCTTTACCACTAGGCCTGTCCTTCAAATATTTGAAGACAATCACTTGTATTTCCACTGCATTATTATACCTAGAGTTCTCATTCCAGGTGTACTCAACTTTGAATTTTCATTACGCCTCTCTATCTTCCTGTTCCCTACTTGACTCTGCTTCTTAGTTGACTGAGAAAATGACAGCATTCAGGTTGAAAACCCTTTTATAATTCCTGCCCTGGAATTATTTCAAAGATCTTTACTCTTCTGGCTGTCACAACCTTTACCTAGTGATCAGACTCAATGATGGAACAAATCCATGTGTTTTGTGATGTAATAAATATTGATGCTGACCATGAATCTCATCATGTCTTGGATTTATCTTCCAGACTACAGAAAATACAAGTGATAGGAAATAAATAATGTCATGAAGAAAAAGAAAAACCAGCTGGGTGAGGTGACTTATGCCTGTAATCCCAGCACTTTGGGAGGCTGAACTGGGTGGATTACCTGAGGTCAGGAGTTCAAGACCAGACTGGCCAACATGGTGAAACCCCGTCTCCATGAAATATAAAAAATTTCGCTGGGTGTGGTGGCGGGTGCTTATAATCCCAGCTCCTAGGGAGGCTGAGACACTAGAATCGCTTGAACCCAGGAAGCAGAGGCTGCAGTGAGCAAAGATTATACCACTGCACTCCAGCTTGGGCAATAGAGCAAGATTCCGCCTCAAAAAGAAAGAGAAAGAAAAAAAAACCTATTTTCTCTGAGAAAAGATTTGATCTTTTCAGAAAAGTAAAAAAGGGGAGTAGCCCACTCTAGATTGTGACACTTAAGGCATAATATCCAAATGTAATTTGGATCTCAGTTTAAAAACATCAGTTATAAAATACATGAAATCTGAACATAAGGTGGAAATGAAATGATATTAGAGACTTGTTCACTGATAGATGGCAGATAAGTGTTTTAAAGTAAATTACGGACATTCCAGCATTTCTGCCCTTGGTTATTAAGGGCAGAAATGCTGGAATGTCTGTAATTTACCTTAAAACACTTTACTAAAAATAATAACAGATGACATAATGAACAAATAAGGAAAACAACTATTAAATCTAGGTGGAAGGTATACAGGTGTTCATTATACACTATTTCATTTTCTTGTATGCTTGAAGCTTTAAAACCAAAAGAAAAAATTCTGTAAGAACAACAGAGTTGACCACTTGCTCTTTTATCCAGTCTTAGATAAAGAAGTTCCTTCCTGTTAAAGACAAAGTCCCCTCACACTGCCAAGGCATTCTAGCCCTTTCTACATCTATAAGACTGCTTTGTCTACCTACTATCTTTCTCCTGAATCTTTTCTCTCTTCATAAGCTCTTCCTCCCCAGCCCACAATGTGCTCAAGATTGCATTAATTAATTAATTCAATTTATTCCATGTGCCAGGGTTTCCAGGTACTATGGACACAGCAGGGAAAGAAAAGAAAAAAAAAAAGGACTCTCCTCTATTTCACAGATTTTATTATATTGATTTTCTACATCTTTTCTTACGAAGTTCTCAAACTTACTCTTTCTGTATCTTCGGCACCACCACTCAGTAAAACGGCTCTAAAGACAATAATGTATTCTAAACTGCTGAATGGGATAAAAACTTTTAATTGCTCATCTAAGTTTTCCTGTATTGTTCTGTATATTGTTCACAAATATATCCTTGAAAATTTGGTCCCACCCTCACCTCATGGGTTCTGCAACATTACTTCTGATTTTCCTTTTACCTTTCAGCCTGTCCTTCTGAATCTCTGTAACAGGCTCCTCTTCTTTTGTTCACCTTCTTCAATTGCTAAAGCTATCTAAGATTCTGTCTTCAGTTCTTTCTTGTCTATAAATGCTTCCTAGGAGATTTTATGACTGCCACAGTTTCTGACTAATATCTACATCAGTAGGTTCTCAAGGGTGGGGGGAGGGGGTAGTTTTGCTGCCGGAGGTTATCTGGCAATGTCTGGAGATATTTCTGATTGTATTGACTAGGGGAATGCTACTGGTACCTGTTGGGTTGAGGTCAGAGATACTTAACTAACCATCCTAAATGTACAGGGCAGTCTCACAGCAAAGAATTATCAGGCCCCAAATGTTAATAATGTTAAGGTTAAGAAATCATGACAACCAAAATGCTGATACATGGGGAATGAATGAATGAAATAACAAAAGTTCACACAATGTAGTACCACGGAGTTACAAAAAGAATAAAAAATTCTAGAACTGATCTGATTTCCAGGAGTTATATACATATACGCTAAGTGAACAGAACAAACGAATATACACACATGTGGTATGCTATCTTTTGTATAAGAAACAAACAAACAAAATACATGAAAGGAAAAGTATGACAAGAAACTAAACAAACCTGGTAGTTCTAAGGTTTGAATGGAGAAGGGGTAGGAAAGAGAGTGAGGGAGTGATATTTTTCTATCTTTTGTAGAGTTTTTATTTTTGGAATCTTGTTCATTATTTTAAACATTTGAAAGTAAAATTTAAAAGAAAGAAACAAGAGAAAAACCCTAAAAGGAATACAAACTGATTGACGGGATTTCAAATGAGTAACAAAACATTTAAATTAATTACTTAACAATCTAAATGCACTGACTGTATACCCTCAATCTAAAGACAAAAATAAAACTTACAAACAAATCTTAGACTCTACTTAGTGGATTTAATGCTCAAGTAGTATGGGTGTAGCTACTCTAAAACTATTTTATGCATACCTGATGACTGAGCAAATTAGTAAACATACTGATACTGGTAGAAGCCAGGGTTCTCACTGTCAGAAGACAACACAGAATGAGAGGCAAAGGAAAGCCCTGCAGTGATAGATTAGAATTATCAGTATCATCATAAACAAATGATTAAAATAAACCCCACAGGTTTTCACATTTTTCCTTCTCTCTCCCCCTAATTCCCTTTCTTCCAACCCTCTACGTCCTAGGTCCTTCTGTTGTATTTCCTAGCTCCTTCTGCTGAAAGGGCAATGACATTAATTCCTACCTCACCAGCAGCAAAGAAAGAACACGAAACAAGTTTCCAGACTTCCAAGTATCATTTGCTACTAAAAGGAACCCGAGCTACTTGGAGAAATAGCTAATTTTAATTTCAGTCTTGAGGAAGGAGAAGTACAAGTCTAGAACACCTTGTGCCAGAAAGGAAAATGATAGGAATCCCTCAAACAAACACAACAGCCTGCTTGAAGGGAGCCTCATATGCCAAAACTGAGAAATTTGTACATCAAAATGAATAATAATAGTAATAAACTATAAACCACTGAGTAAGTACACATCTATAATTTCATTTTAATATTTATTGTACCACATAAATGCATAAATGGAGAGAATAGGGAAAATTTCTTTACAGACTACCAAATAAAAGTGTAACTCCTAGAACACTGGTTAGTATACCGCCATCTTGCAATCATCATTATCATAAATTAATCAGGCAAAAAATCAACTAGTAGTTTTAGATACTAAAACTACTGAGTGAAAGCTGGCTAGGTAACAGGACTATTACCCAGTCTCAAAGTATCTCTCCACAGATAACTTAATTGTTACAAAGGGAAAAATGGTAACTTGATAGACAAAACCTAGAAGGGGTCACATTAATTGAGTGGCCAAAATTCAGCAATAATGGAACAAATGGTTATCAAGTGCCTCCGTACACATGCCTCAGGGTGATATGACACATCGAGGAAGACACAAGATTATTTACGTATGTAGTATTCTTTCCACTTAACCTAAATTTAACCATGAAGAAATATTAAACCCAAATTTAGAAAAATCCTAAAAAAAATCTGGCCTATTATCTTCAAAAGTCAGTATGATGAGAAACAAAAAAAGACTGAGAAATAGTTTCAGATTAAATGAGCTTAAAGAGATATGACAAATTAAATCCAAGGTAAAAAACAAATGTTATGCTGGGCACGGTCGCTCACGCCTGTAATCCTAGCACTTTGGGAGGCTGAGGTGGGTGGATCACCTGAGGTCAGGAGTTCAAGACCAGCCTGGCCATCATGGTGAAACCCCATCTTTAAAAAAAAAATAAAAATAAAAAATAAAATAAAATGTTATAAAGTACTACTGAAAATATGGTCCAGGGACTGACTACCAATTCTCTAACTCAAAGTATAGTCTGTCCATGACAGAATAAGGAACTCGCAACAGAATGTAAACAACTATGTTACTGAGCACATTGCTTTGTTTAGCTGTTTCTTTTCTTCATTGCAAGATAGTCTTGAAAGAATCAGTACCCTGATTTTTTGCATTCTAAGGCATATTCCTTATTTATAAACCAGTATTTTGATTAGCAGTGCTTTAAAGGATATTATTGATATAACTGGCAAAACTGAAATATGAACCGTATATAACAGTAGTATTGTTCTAGTGTTAATTGGTATTTCTGAGTTTGAAATATTACTGTTAATATGTAAATAAATGAAATAACCTTGTTTTTAGGAGATAAATGCGAAAATGTTGGGGGCAAAGTATTCAGTAATAATTGTTATTTAGGAAGAGAGTGATAACGTGATTGCAGGAAAATGCTAACAATGGGTAATTCTTTCTGAAAAGACTGTGAGAGTTGATAATGCATTATATTTTTCAACTTTTCTACAATTTTTTCAAAATGTATCAATTTTCCTCAGGATTAACCATGTAAGATCTTCACTATATTTTATCTTGGAGTAAATTTCAGAATGAGGCATGTTTATCATAGCTCCATGAGAAAAGTTCACTTAAAGATGAAGTCCTCATCTTATCAGAAGTATATAGTCCTTATCTCTTGTTCTTTCTTACAACACTTTATCTTCACTTACCTTCTAGAAGACCAGGTAGCCTTTTGACTTTTACCTCAATGGTTGCTCCTTCTTAGAACCTTCTATAGGTTTCTTCTCATCTCCCTGATCCTAAAAATCCAGAGTTTCCCTAGCCTCAGTATTTCAACCAAGAGGACTTCCCTTCTTCAGTTATACTGTACCAGTGGCACTTATTGATTTCATCTAATCATATGGCTTTAAATAGCAAATCAATACTCTGTCAACTAGCAAATTCAGGTATGCAACCTCTTCCCGGAACTCCAATGCCCCAAATCTAATTATACCAATTTGACATCTCCATTTAGATGTCTAAGAGTCTTCTCAATCATAGCATGTTCAAGACTGAGTTGCTGACTTTCCTTCAAAAGGTATTTGCAAACCCACACCAGAAACAGTCACCTTTATCTCGGTAACAAGTAACTCCATCCTTCCAGTTTGCTCAGGCCAAAAATCTTAGGGTGATCCTTGACCCCTTTATCTTCCAACTCACATGCAATCCAGCAACAAATCCTCTCTTGCTCCACCTTCAAGGTGTATTCCAGAATCTAACCACTACTTATCCCTCCTACAGGTACTAGCCTCATCTAAGTCTCCATCACTTTTTGATGGGTTATTACAACGATATTTATGCTTCTACTACTGTTGCTCCCTTACAGTCATTAAGATCTTTTAAACATCTAACTCAGATAATTTTACCTCTCTGTTCAATATTCTCCCAGGATTCCCATATCAGTCAGAACAAAAACCAAACAGCCTATGGAACTAATGTGATGAAGCTCCTCCTCTACCTCATCCTTTATACTATGACTTCAGATCCTTCACTCTCCATCAGGTTTCTCTCACTTTCCTCAAAAACACCAGGCATAATACAGTCACTGAACATGATAGTTCCAATGCCTGGAATATTCTTTCCCCTACATTTACACAGTTCACTTTCTCACCTCCTTTAGGTCTTTGTTCCAGCGCTGTCTTCTCAATTAACAGTTTTCTCAATTAAGGCTTTCGGACCATGCTCTTTAAAACGATTCCCTGACCCTCTAGCCAGGTTTGGTGTCTAATGCCTGTAATCTCAGCACTTTGGGAGGCCAAGATGGCAGGACTGCTTGAGGCCAGGAGTTTAAGACCAGCCTGGTCAACACAGCGAGACCCCATCTCTATAAAAAAAAAAAAAAGGAAAAAAAAAATCCCTGACTCTAACTCCCTACTCCTCTTCCCTTTGTCCATAATACTTATCCTTTGAAACACTACATCTTTTATTTATTACTTTTCTACCTGACTAGAATATAAGCTATATGATGGCAAGAAGGAAGTTGGGGATGGTTTGTTCACCGTTATATTCCTAATCATAATACAGTGCCTAGCTCAGAGTGTTTCCAACACACGTTAAAATGACTTGACTCATGGACTGAAGAATAAATCATAAAGCAGTTACACATGATTAAAGGTACTAGTTAGGCCGGGCAAGGCGACTGACGCCTGTAATCCCAGCACTTTGAGAGGCCGAGATGGGCGGATCACCTGAGGTCAGGAGTTTGAGACCAACCTGGCCAACATGGCAAAACCCTATCTCTATAAAAAATAAAAATAAAAAAATAATAAAGGTTCTAGTTAAATAACTCTTTTAAACTTCCATAATAAAGAAATTAAGTATCTGCTCTCAAAATCACTGTTATCCCCCCCCACCCAAAAAATCACTGTTATCCAGAAAACACATACCTTGTACCCCTCCATGTCTATAAGTTAGAGAAAATACCTAAGATGTAGTCAAGAAAGGGGGCAGGGACAAAAAAAAAGCGGGGGGGAAGTCACCAAAATATTTCAAATTAGGTAGCTTTTTTCTTGAAAATCTTATACACATGCAAATACAATGAATCTATTAATCAGCTTACACTATAATCACTGTATCTTTGTTGAACGTTTTCTGTTGAACTGTATTGGAGCAATTTGGGGAAACAACATCGTCACTATCAGAAGACAAATCAATATACTGTATTCCTCTTTGATTTTTGAAATATGATATACTTGCTTTTCTTTCATTATCTGGAGTTTCTGGAACACTAGAATCTTCTGCAAAAGAATAAAAAGGAGAAAAATATTTTGAGCAACTGGAAAATGAATGTTGTTAATTACAATCATGTGCTAAAATCTCAAATTTCCTTCACTGTTTTCAACCTAAACCAAAAATTCCCATCACTTTTTAAAGAAAAAACAGGGCTGGAGTTAAATTTTCTGTTTCACAGGTTGTTAACTAGCAAAGCTTTAGTGGTTATTGCAAAATAAACATAGGCTTGTGTTTTACATTCTAATCCTTTTCTCTTGTGCTTTTATTTTGTAGCACTTAGGTCTTGCCTGAGACAGCATGAACACCATAGCCCAAAATTCCAATCCCACCTATTTGTCTTATTAATTTCTTTAAGCCTTAATTTCCTCCTCTGTAAAATACAGATACTAATAATCACGAAGTTAATATACATATAAAATCAGATTATATATGTAAAGCATTTAGTTAAGTAACTGACACATAGCCAGCATCTCATAAACATTAGCTCTTATGTATATGTGGTATATGGGCTGAGCTGTGTACTCCTCCCCATCATTCATAAGTCCCAATCACCAATACCTCAAAACATAATTGTATTTGGAGATGAGGCCTTTAAAAAGGTAATTAAGGCTTACATGAGATTATGTGGGTGGGTCCTATTCTTTGTGACTGTATTTGGAAATAGGACCCTCAAAATGATTACGTTAAAATGAGGCCTACAGGATGGGCTCTGAGTCCAATAAGACTGATGTCCTTATAAGAAAAGGGAAACACACCAGGGATGCAAAAGAAGGAAAGGCCATTTGAAGACAAGGCAGGAAGGAGATCACCTTACAAGCCAAGGAAAGAGGCCTAAGCAACGCAGTCCTAGAAACAATAGTAAAATGCAAATCATACTTTTTTCCAAAAGAACAATTTTATAAACACCGCATGCAAGTTGAGCAAACAACTCTGTATTGGAATAAACCACAGCTTCATTAATTGCCATAAACATAAAGAAACCTACATATTATCATCATACACAAAGTAATAAAATCACAATCCAAACGCCCATATAGTAAGTATAAAGATACTTTAGACTCTGATTTTACAGTGTTCCTGATATATCACAAACCTAAAAATATATAAAACTAAAAATTTAGAACATTACTGTGTCAAAAATGGTGCCTAAAGCTAATCATGTCAATCGAACACTTCAACAATAAAGTCCTACTTTCTGACACTTTAGAAAGGCTATGAGAGGCCAGGGCATGGTGGCTCATGCCTGTAATCCCGGCCCTTTGGGAGGCTGAGGGGGGTTAATTACCTGTAGTCAGCAATTTAAGATCAGCCTGGCCAATGTGGTAAAGCCTCATCTCCACCAAAAAAACAAAACAAAACAAAACAAAACAAAAAAACAAAAAAAAATTAGCTGGGCGTGATGGCACACGCCTGTAGTTCCAGCTACTCGAGAGGATGAGGCAAGAGAATTGCTTGAACTTGGGAGGCAGAGGCTGCAGTGAGCCAAGACTGCGCCATTGCACTCCAGCCTGGGTAACAAGAGCAAAACTCTCTCAGGAAAAAAAAAAAAAGGCTTTGAGAAAATGAATTGTCCAATTTTCTTTAAAAGCTCTATTTATTTTTATTTATTTTTCCGAGATGGAATCTCGCTCTGTTTCCCAGGCTGGAGTGCAGTGGCACGTTCCTGGCTCGCTGCAGCCTCTGTCTCCCAGGTTCAAGCAATTCTCCTGCCTCAGCCTCCCGAGTAGTTGAGATTATAGGTGCCTGCCACCATGCCCGGCTAATTTTTGCATTTTTAGTAAAGATGGTTTCATCATATTGGCCAGGGTGGTCTCAAACTCCTGACCTCGTGATCTGCCTGCCTTGGCCTCCGAAGTGCTGGGATTACAGACATGAGCCACTGTGTCTGGCCTCTTTATTAAAAATGAATACAGAAGCGGGTAAAGTTCAGAGATAGAGCACTGGACTGCAGATCAAAAATGAAGAATAATCTTTTGACCTGTAGAGATGTCTAAAGATTTTATTAGTGAGGATTTGGAGAACTACAACTTTCTGAATGTGACTTTTTAATTCACCTTTTGTTTTTCTGCCTTATACACACTGTAGTACAAAATACATGGTGAAGACAAAGCAATTTTTATTTTACTTACTTTTTTTTGAGTCAGAGCCTTGCTCTATTGCCCAGGGTGGAGTGCAGTGGGCACTCGGCTCACTGCAACCTCCACCTCCTGGGTTCAATCGATTCTCCTGCTTCAGCCTCCCTAGTAGCTGGGATTACAGGTGCCTGCCACCACACTTGGCTAATTTTTGTATTTTTTTGTAGAGATGGGGTTTCACCATGTTGGCCAGGCTGGTGTCAAACTCCTGACATCAGGTGATCCACCCGCCTCGGCCGCCTGAAATGCTGGGATTATAGGCATGAGCCACCACACGCAGCCCCAATTTTTAAAATTAATCTTTAATGTGCTTAGTTAACAACAACAAAAAAAAATAATAAATAAATAATAAAATTTTGCTTACTTCTCATCATGTACTCAATTACTTAGCACTTTTATCAGATATACTATACTCTCAAAATATATACATTAAACATACAGACTGTACTGAACCAAGTGTCATCCTCATAGCCTGTTTGGCAAGTGATTAACAGAGGAAATAGTATAATGTGGGAGGTAGGTGGGTGAGGGAAAGCTAAGATACAACATTTCTCCAACTCAGAACCCCTTTGTACTCTTAAAAATCGAAGGTCGCAACAAGCCTTTCCTTATGTCAGTTCTATCTCTGATACTTATGATACTAAAAAATAAAATTAAAACTGAATGTTTATATATTTATATATTTAAAACCAAACTTTTCACATATTAACATAAATAATATATTGAAGGCGTGAAAGACATGTTATTCAAAAATATGCCAAACCATTCATTATTCTGAGCTGACAACACTGGAGAAATTGTAATTTCAGAAACGGGTAGCTGACCCGTATTTTCTTGCATGCAGCAAGTCAGGAAGGCTCCTCTGGGAGGGGTAGCCTCCCTGTATGAGGGTGAGAAAACAACCCTTATCACCAGTGACTGAGAATAGGGGGTTGCAACCAACTTGTTTAAATATACTTAACAAAGTAACACTTATCTTCCACCAGTTTTACACGCCTCATATGTCTCCTAGTGACTCCCCCAGAAATTTGCTGCCCACTGCCAGATCCCCTTTGTCCTATCATGTCTTCTCAAATTTATTGTCTTAAAAAGTATAAAAGCATCTTGCTTTGGTCAGTTCTTCTGATTTCTCTTGGGAAGATCTCCATGTACACATAAACCTAACAAAATGATATGCTTTTCTTTTTTATCTTCCTGGTATTGTTCTGGTTTCTAGATTCAGCCAAAAGAGCCCACACAAGAGCAAAAGGGGAGTTCGAAGTGATCTCTGCCTCACCTACAATATCTTCATAAAAACTATATGTCCCTGCTACAAATAATTTATTTAGTGAGATGAGCAACACTGTTTCATATTTGTCAAAATCTCTGGTTTAATAAAAGACGGCTGAATTCTCGTATCTGTTTCTACCTTTAATCTGTTGCCATACACTGTTTCCATTTCATTTTATAAAAAAAATATGCCTTACAAAGTTATGTAGTTGGAGAAAGGAGGAGTATTTTCATAGCCTTTTTAGATTACTGTGAATATTTTTATTTGATACTAAACCCAAACTTGACAAGTGGTAATTTCTTAAAGTTAGTTGCAATGTGGAATCTGGAACCATATGAAAAAACATTTTGCATTCTATTACATTAAAACCATTAACCGTGTATTATTTCCTAACATTGTGCTTGGGTCATCTGGAAAATACTGGTTCACTGAGTAATACACATCTTCCAAATTTTGACACATTTCATGATATTATATTAAAAAATTACTATGTTAACATTACCACTGAGCCTATCAGAAATGTCTTAAATATTGGAAACTATAAAACTCACAGTCATGGACACTAGTTTTCCAAAATTCAAACTTTCCTTTGAAAACTGGGGTTTTATCACTAGCAATAAATACTGTGTTGTTTTCTTTTATATCACTTTGTTTATTCTGAGAAAACATCTGCCAAATTCCTAAGTTTGTATAACCATGCCTTGTGAATCAGTCGTGTTCTGGGAAAGAAAAGTGACTGGTTAGTTCAAAGCAATTGCTCAGATGCTTTCCCTTAAGATCATTGTTGCATAGCATGCAATAACGTGTACTTCACATTTGTTTCATAAAATATTAAAAAGACATATCCTAAGTTGAGATTTAATAAAATTAATAATTTTTACTGCTTCATCTAGGCTCTTTAAGTGAAACTGGCATTTACACAATTTTAAGAATATATTGACTACTAGAACAGTCTTTTGAAGCCTTGGCCTTGATCTGTGGTGCTAAGGCACCAGCAGTTTTTATCCATGATTGCTTTTGCGCCTTCAGTGCAAATATCAATATAGCGAAATAGACTAGTAGTGTCTTAATATTATTATAATAGTTTTGACCTTGTGGACACCCTCAGATGGGCTCAGGGAATGCTCAGAAGTTCACAGACTACACTTTGAAAACTGATGGGATACAGTAAAATCTTGTTTATAATACATCAACTTACTGGTACATCAATAATCAGAATTAGAATAGCGCTGAACACGTAGATTTGTTTATTTGGACTATTTTTAGAAGTAAGCAACAGCAAAATAGCTCAGAGCCAATGCCTAAAAAGATATTCCTGCTGCAATTATGCTTTTTAATTAAGCAAATAAGCACTTTTTAGTAATACCATAAAGGAAACAGGAAGCAAAAAAGAAAACTACAAAAACAGAGGAAAGAACAGTGAAAAGCAGAAACAGTTATAAAGAAAAGACATCTGCTACTATTCAATGCTGACACATGCTGAACATTGTCTGCGTTTAAGGCATTGTAGCAGGAGGTGGGATATTAAAGCAAAATAATGGCAAGTTACATACAGTTCAACTTGCCCTTTTGAAATAGTGAAGTAGACATGTACATGAATAACTATGTTATAAGCATAATTTGTGCAATGAGAGAATATACAAAATACTAAATGAACAGGAGGGAAAACAGTCTGTCCTTCCATATAAAAACAATAGGAAAGGCTAACTTAAAGATATTTTCTCATTACCAAAGATAATGGGAACCTCTATCATTAGCCTTTGCAAGAAGACTCCACGGCCCTAGGGAGTAATTCCACATGAAAATTCCCACTACTGGTATGCATAAAAGAAGACAATCTTATATCCCAAGTTTATCCGGTACCCTTTATCCATTCTCATATCTAAGTCTACCATAAAACAAGCATTCAAGCTTGCCACTGGTTTCACCTTTTCAGTGGTCCAAGATCAAGGCTCTTTCAAACAAAAAAATCACTAGTGGGAGATTAAGGCTCATTCGAACAAAAAAATCACTAGTAGGAGATTATGAATTCACACAGAAATAGTTTAAATTAGTTTGTTAATTCATAAACAAAGGTGGTCTTCCAAAGAAGAATAAAAATACATAAGCCTTTACACCTGTCCCGAAGAATTATAAAACCCTGCCATTTCTGATATTCAAATCATGTATTGCTCTACGCTGTTCAATCCTTTAACATAGCAACTGATTTTCAAGGCAGTTCCTTCAAATGCCAACTAAAACACAACATATATTTGCCCCTTAAAAGATTTATTACCAAAACATGGCCAGGCGCAGTGGCTCACATCTGTAATCCCAGCACTTTGGGAGGCTGACACGGGCAAATCACTTGAGGTCAGGAGTTTCAGACCAGCCTGGCCAACACGGTGAAACCCCGTCTCTACTAAAAACACAAAAATTAGCCAGGCAGGGTGGCGCACATCTGTAATCCCAGCTACAAGGGAGGCTGAGGCACAAGAATTGCTTGAACCCAGGAGACAGAGGTTGCAGTGAGCTGTGATCCTACCACCACACTCCAGCCTGGGTGACAGAGCGAGACTCTGTCTCAAAAAAGCTATTACCAAGACAACAGACTGTAAATTCTATAGTCTTAATTTGCATATATAGACAGGAAAATACCTTTAGTATCTTGATAAATCAAACTCTCTAATGAATGCTCCAAAAAAGACAAGTAATACACTAAATACAAGACTAATGAGTAGTTTCTAATACATCTTTCTAAGATGAAACGAGGGAAAAAGCCCTTTTCAAGTTTAAGCCAAAAGAAAGGGTAAAACATAAAGGAGGCTGGGCGTGATGGCTAATGCCTGTATTTCCAACACTTTGGGAGGCCAAGGCAGGTGGATTACTTGAGGTCAGGAGTTTCAGACCAGCCTGGGCAACATGGCGAAACCCTGTCTCCGCCAAAAATACAAAAACTAGCTGGGCATGGTAGTGTACTTCTGCGGTCTCAGCTACTCAGGAGGCTGAGGCAGGAGGATTACTTGAGCCCAGGAGGTGAGGGTTTCAATAAGCGAGATGGCACTACTGCACTCCAGCCTGGGTGACAAAGTGAGACTCTGTCTCAAAAAAAAAAAAAAAAAGAAAAAAAAATTAATTAAAATCTAAAGGAAAAGAAAGCCATGCAATTAGAACTGAACATGGCAAAAGTATTAAACTTTCAAGAGGGACTTTTTAAATAAGTCTTTATACCTACAATAAATATATAACTGACATATCTCAACTCTATACTAATAATGAAATGCATAAATATTGCAGACTATGTAAGGCAAAGAGTCAATAGAGACAAATACAAGGCATTAACTCTTCTCTATGCTCTTAATAAAGCAAGAGCACAAAAATAAACAAGATCTAGAACAGTGTTTAAACATTTTTGACTGAAACCCAAGACATATTTTGGTTTATTATCCTAAGCACACAGATTGTTAGATTCACAGGTATAACTGAAAGAAAATGGGAGAAGCTCTTACTATAACTGATACACATTGATAACTTTCTATTTGTTCTACTCCATTAAAAACTGTAGTCATGCATATTTAGTCAGGATCCAAGAAACTGATTTTATGACACAATAAATGTTTATGATCCACAGTTTGAAAACAAAGATATAATAAAATTCATCTATTAATCTCACAGATAATTAAATCTATACTTAGATTATGTCTTCTTTCCAAGCATCCCTGGAATTTTTATAGGAATTAATTAAATATTAGGCCACAAAGAAAACCTGAGTGAATTTCCCAAAAAAAGAAATACTACAGGCCACATTCTCTGGTCATAAAACAGCGAAATTAGAAGTAAATGTTATTTTAGACTATAATGATGACATTTTAATGTAAGAAAAAGTATTTTTCAATAAATGGAAAACTGACTAATAACTGGTGAATAATGAACAAAGGAGAAAACGTTATCACCCTTTCTTTAGTCCCTATAATGAAATCAAATTCAGATGGGATTTAAAGTTAAAAACCAACACAAAACCCACACTGAGATACAAATGCATGCACATTATGTTGGCTATTATCCAAAACACAGAAAATAACAAGGGTTGGAGAGGATGTGGATAAATTGGAACCCTCTACACTGCTGGCAGAAATGTAAAATGGTGGAGCAACTATGGAAAACAGTATGGTGGTTCCACAAAAAAATTAGAAATAGAATTACCATATGACCCAGCAATACCACTTCTGAGTATATAACGAAAAGAATTGAAAGCAGGGTTTCAAAGAGATATTTACACATTTATGTTCACTGCAATACAATTCACAATATCCAAGATGTGGAAGCAATTCAAGTGTCCACTGATGGATGAATGGATAAACAAAATGTGTATATACACACAATGAAATATTATTCAGTCTTATAAAGGAAGGAAATTCTGATATATGCTACAACATTAATGGATTCTGAGGATGTTATACTAGAATAGTCAAATCCATAAAAAAACAACGTAAAGGGTGGTTGCCAGGGGCTGGGGGAATCAGAAATGGGGAGTAGTTGTTCAACAGGTACACAGTCTGTTTTGCAAGATGAAAAGAGTTCTGGAGAATTGTTGTATGACAATGTAAATGCATTGAATTGAATGTAGCAAACTGTACCCTTAAAAATGGATGAGATGGTAAATTTTCTGTGTATTTTACCACCATTTTTAAATTAATAGATATACTAGAGGAAAACATGAATGAGTATATAATGGGGAATGCAGAATACTTACAGAGAAAGGGCGAACAAGCTGACCACATAAAAATGTAAATTTTTTTTTTTTTTTTAAAAGACGGAGTTTCACCATGTTGATCAGGCTGGTCTTGAACTGCCGACCTCAGGTGATCTGCCCGCCTTGGCCTCCAAAGTGCTTGGATTACAGGCGTGCGCCACCATGCCCGGCCATAAAAATGTAAAATTTTTCTACGGCAAACAACAAAAAATTTTTCCATGGTCTGTGCCCCACTCCCCAAAATGGTATACTGAAATCTTAACTGCTATGGTAATAGTATTAGGAGGTGACATTTGCTGGAGGAACGAGGGGGTATTAGGTGATGAGGGCAGAGCACTTATGAATGGGATTAGTGCCCTTATAAGAGGCCCAAGAGACCCCTCACTCATTCAGTCAAATGGGATTACAGTAAAAAAATCATGGTCTAAGAGGAGGGCTCTCAGATACCTGATCTTCCAGCACCTTGATTTTGGAATTCCCAGCCTCCAGAACTGTCAGAGTAAATTTGTATTGCTTATAAGCTACCCGGTCTATGGTAGTTACAGCAGCCTTAACAGACTAAGATACATGGAATTAAAAAGTACTTACAAATCATTTATCAGAAAGAGACATTTATCAGAAAAACAGAAAAGCATAAAGGAACACAGAAAAAACCAAATGGCTAGTAAATTTATGAAAACATACTTAACCTCAAAAATAAAGAAAAAGCAACAATAACATACTTTTGCCTACTAGCCTATTCACGATAATAATGGTTTGCAATATTTTAGATAGGTATGAAAAAGTAGACATCAGAAAACCAAGATGTAGTCTGATACAAACTAGTGAAATTTTTGTGTAGGGTGAAGTGACAATGACCAAAATAATACTTAATTCCCCTATCTGCCCCCTTCTTTTGGGACAGAATCTCACTGTGTCACCCAGGCTGGAAGGCAGTGGAGTGATCATAGCTCACTGTAACCTCGAACTTCTGGGCTCAAGCAATTCTCCTGTCTCAGTCTCCAAAGTGGCTAAGACTACAGGTATACACCACCACGTCTGGTAGCTTTTTACTTTTTTTATAGAGACAGGGTCTTGCTATGTTGCCCAGGCTGGTCTCGAACTCCTAGTCTCAAGCAATCCTCCCACTGTGGCCTTCTACAGTGCTGGTACTGTACAGGCGTAAGCCACTGCGCCTGGCCAAATAAATGTATATTTAAAATGCACGTAAGATTTCTACCTATGTTTGAGTACTTACTGTACTTTCTGTTACAATGATTGAGCACTAACTCTTTAACCAAGTACTGCTTGTCAATTAATATTAAGAGACATTAAGAAATCAGAATGCCTATCAACAGGTACAACAATGATTCACATTTTGGCCATACATACCTACAACAAGACTGAGTATTGCCTAATGGTCACAGAATTATGAAGCTAAAAGGATACATTCAGTTTCATCATTCAAAGGATAATAACCATTTTAATGTTGGCAAGGAATGCAGAAAACTAAGCAAAGCCAGGAAAAAAAAGTAAGATCCAAACAGTTGACTTTTTACTCAAGATTATACAATCTGTCTCTGGCAGAGTAATACTCTCAGGAAATCTTTTTAATGACTGGTATGGTTTCAAAAATGTCTCTCACTTATTAACAAGTGCTCCTTTCAATATGACAACCACCTTGAAGTGGTCTAGAGGACTGAATCTATTTCAGCAAAAAAAAAAAAAATAAAATAAAATAAAATAAAATAAAAAAATTCATCAAGAATATACTAAAACTTTCCTCCATTCCTCCAATGCCAAAATAATCTATGAATCAATCCATCTATTTTTATCTCATTCAATTATCCCCCCCAGGTAAAATGTCTTTATTGTTTTGCACAGTTAAACAGTCCAGCAATGCTTCAGTTCCCATCGCTTGCCTCTCTTCAGATTATCTCCCTCCCTCAGCCCTTCTCTCTCCACTAGCTTCTTGCCCTTGGTTAACAAACATGCTCAATTTTCAACAATCTGAAACATCTTTTCTTGATGTTGCTTCCCAATCAAGTTACCTATTTTTCTCTTTCCTTTTCTGAAAGAATCATCTTCACCTCGTCACATCCTACTGAACTGTTAAAGGTTAGTAGTAACTTTTAATTTCCAAGGAAACTGGTCACTGATGGGTCCCCACTGAACTTGACTTCTCTACAGGATTTGTTACTAAATACCAAACTAAAATCACTTTTTTCTTGGCTTCCAGGATGCTATCATTTTCTATGACTCTTCTAGTCATCTTTCAAATTTTTCATTGGTTTTCCTGCCTTTGCTCATTGTCAAATGATGTTATTGTATACCCTGCTTAGGACATTTTTTGTTAACTACCACAATGATGACTCCCAAGTTGACTTCCAAGATTCAGACCACTCTCTGAGCTCTAAACTCTAATATTCAACCATCTACTACCTTAATACTAAAATAAGATGGGTAATGCAAATGCATCACGCTTTAGTATCTTTCTCCTACACTTACCTTCTAATTCAGGCCATGGTGGCAGTGCTCCAGCTGTCCAAACAAGGAACATTCGAGTTATCTGCAAATCTTCCACATTCAACTGATCACCTAATATCATCAAATGCATCATTTACAACTCCCCTCAGTTGTCTCCTGTCATCTCCTAGTCATTTCCCCACATTGAAGCTTCAATTAATACAATAGCTTCACTAATAGCCTTTCCAAAATAAAATGCTTTATGATGTGTGTCAAATAAAATCTATCTTCCCTGACATAGGATATAAAGGCACCTCACAACCCAACAGTTTACACTTCTGTCTCTTCAGCTTCATCTATATTGTCTGAAACCTCCTCTTCTAGAAACCCTCCGCACCCACCATACAAGAAGACTGCTTGAGGACAGGAGCTCGAGACCAGTCTGGCTAACATGGTGAAACCCTGTCTCTACTGAAAACGCAAAAATTAGCCGGGTGTGGTGGCGAGTGGCTGTATGTAGTTCCAACTACTTGGGAGGCTGAGGCAGGACAGTCCCTTGAACCCAGGAGGCAGATGTTACTGTGAGCTGAGATTGTGCCACTGCACTGCAGCCTGGCAACAGGGCAAGACTCCATCTCAAAAAAAGAAAAAAAAATGTATAGGCCTGGGCGTGGTGGCTCACGCCTGTAATCCCAGCACTTTGGGAGGCCAAGGCATGTGATCACTAGAGGTCAGGAGTTTGACACTAGCCTTGCCAACATAGTGACACCTCATCTCTACAAAAAATACAAAAATTAACTAGGTATGGTGGCATATTCCTGTAGTCCCAGCTGCTCGGGAGGCTGAAGCATGAGAATCATTTGAACCTGGTAGGCAGACGTGGCAGTGAGCCGAGATTATGCCAATGTACTGTAGCCTGGGCAACACAGTGTGGCTGTCCAAAAACAAATAAATAATAAATTTTAAAAAATATGTATAAAGTACAAATAATGCCTACTCATCATGCAATAATCCTTCAATATACTTACTGAGGGCTACTACAAGCCAGTGATTGTCCTGAACAATGGAGATAAATAGAACATGATTGATAAGGTCTCTGTTCTCATGAATCACATATTCTAACAAGGGAGACACAACTATATAATGTAATGTTAACTAGTGATAAATACCATGAAGAAAAATAACAACAGAGTAAAGCTGCGGTAGGGTGGGGCTGGGTTGGGTGGCTATTTCACAGGTGATCAGGGAAGGTCTTCTAAAAAAGGTGACATTTTACTTCAATCTAATGAAACAAAGCATCTGAGTCATAGGCAAATATTAGCAGGAAGAGTTTTCCAGGCAAAAGAGCAAACTGGAAGAAGCAAAGATGGGACCTTGCTTGACAGATTCAAGAAACAATGTGGCGGTGGCACAGTAACTGACGAAGGGTAGTAGGAAATGAAGTCAACTCACTAGATAAGAAAAAAGAGTCGTTTTTAAATGAGTGATTACAGGTAATTTTGACTACATACGATTTCCATTCTATAAGCTGACTTAGACCTGACACTTTACTGTAAATAAACTCACATAGCATTATCCCACAATGGCAGTATGAAAAGTTACATGATAAAGAAAGGTCAAGTCACATCCTACTCATAATTCACCAATCTTTGTCTCCAGTGCTGACATTAAAAATATAACTTCAGTATCTTGTCCTCTCCACAGGTCCAACACTCAATTCTGAATCCCCCTTCACACCTCCCCCTAGACCCCATGCTAAATTAATACTTAGGGGCAGGACCTTTAATTCTTATTTGAATTCTTAAAGACATTTACCTTTTTTTTTTTTTTTTGAGACTGAATCTCACTCTGTCCCTCAGACATGATCTCCTCTCACTGCAACCTCTGCCTCCCAGGTTCAAGCAATTCTTGTGCTTCAGCCTCTCGAGCAGCTGGGATTACAGGCACGCTCCACCATAAGGGCTAATTTTTGTATTTTTAGTAGAGACAGGGTTTTGTCATGTTGGCCAGGCTGGTCTTGAACTCCAGACCTCAGGTGATCTGCCCACCTCTGCGTCCCAAAGTGCTGGGATTACAGGCATGACCCGGCCCTAAAATGAAAATCTTAACATTCATCTTATCTCATTCCTATCAGGGATCTAAACCCTGCCCTTCATTACTCTGAAACCTCTCATATCTCTTTCTTCTCTATTTCTACAGCTATCTACTCCTTGATTATAGGAGTTGCCTAAATGATTTCTTTCCCTTCAATCTCTACCCTCAATCAAGACATACTAGTCACCAATGCTAAACTGACTTTAAAAATTTACTTTCATCATTTTCCTACTCAATCCATAAGGTCTTTAATGTATACCTAGTACCTATAATGTAAAATCTAAACTTCTCAGCCTTAGTTTTTGAGACTCTCCAAAATTCACAGTATCATTTACAACAATCTTTTATTAAAGCAAAGTGCACCACTCCTACAAGGGTTAATTCTTACCATTCCTAGAACAAACTTATTTTCCAGTTTCCCAAAGCCATCGAGCCTGACCATGTAATTCCTAAAGCAATCTCAGTTTCTAAGCAGAATTTATTTATGGAAAAACGTCCCAATAAAGAGAAAATGAATGGATATTGTTAGAAAGAAAAACAGAAACATATCTTCTGATCAATAAAGGAAATTAAATATTTCACATGACCAATACTGACAAATAACTAAAACATTCCACTGAAATCCAGGTTACAAACTGCTTTTACTTCCAAAGATGAAAAAAATTGTGAATCGGCCGGGCGCGGTGGCTCAAGCCTGTAATCCCAGCACTTTGGGAGGCTGAGGCGGGTGGATCACGAGGTCAAGAGATCGAGACCATCCTGGTCAACATGGTGAAACC